>NW_027505999.1:0-143476 GCF_021521415.1 Bidens hawaiensis | reverse complement strand
ATTTTTCTTATTATGTTTATTTTACTTTTTAAAATTATGATTTGTAAGCAGAAGTCAAAGTCAAAAATCTTTCAGTTTTGTATCCAAAAAATAGTATTATTCATTTAAAAAATAGCAACTAAAACTATTTTTTTTCGCAAAACATTTTATTTATATTGTTTGTTAACGAAGAACTCCTAACACACCCATTTTCTTAAGGCTGCGTTGCTCAATTAATGTTAAATGCGCTAACTTGAAAATAATATGTTCGTGTTTGTTCCGTTTACTTACAAGCTTACTTTTTTATGGTATTTATTAAAAATGTAGTCTTTGACCTTTTTCATATGCTAGGAGTTTTATGTCTGTGTTTAATAACTTATTTACACAAAATGAACATGATGTCATTCGGTTTTGGCTAGCAAAATAAGGGCAAACAACATATATCTCACAACAAATATATAATTTTTGAAACTTTACTTTTTAAAAAAAAAATATATTCTTTTAACTTTATACGAAAAAAAGTGAATATTGGCCGGTGGCGTAACGCGGAAATCCATAAATCATAATAAAGAGGAGATCTGTACTATGAAAAGTAGCAACACGTGTCGGTGTTACCCGATCAGACGGCCCACCCACGGATAACCCAAATACATATTATTCCAACCATGTAATATATATAACTCCATTCAAACGAATAAACATAAATCACATTCGTGTTCAAGACCAAACAAAATCTCTCTTAACGTTGTTGTTTTCTAATATATCATAATTATAACCATCGTATAAAAATGGCGGGATTGCTTGATCAGGCAAAGGAGTTTGTGGCCGAGAAGGTGACAAACATGGAGAAACCGGAAGCCAAAGTCACAAATGTCGATTTAAAAGACGTTGCGTCCGATTGTATCACGTATAAAGCCGACGTTAACGTCTCGAATCCTTATAGCACCGCTATTCCGATTTGTGAGATTTCGTATACCTTCAAAAGCGCGGATAGGTACCTTTTTTTTAATCTTTACATGGTGTGAATGGGTCGGTTTGGGTTGATTTAATAATTTTTAGCTTAACCTTAGTTTTTGGTTTTCGTTTTTTCGGATTTACCTTTTGGGCTGAAATTCTGGAGACGATTGACAAAAAAATATTTTGGGCCAAAATAATTTTTCAATGATTTAGGGGGTGTTTGGATTCCTTATTTAAGATAAAAAGGCCTTTTTATGATAAGTTAAAAATGCCTTATAATTTTTTAATAAGGAGTTTCATAAAAAGTCCTTGGATTAACGTAAAAAAATAAGTTATTTTTTTTGGTTTGGTTTAATTTATTGATTAAAATGATCAAGATGGATATAATTTAGCAATTGGGGAATGGAACTTGGAATGGTGTAATGCCTATTCTAATCCTATAAGAAAATAAGTTAGCAAACTCCAACTTATTGAAAATCCTTATTTTGGCTTTCTTGATAAGGAGAAATGGAAAAAGCTTTATGTGTTCCTAAACACTTTGTTAACACAAAAATGACTTATTTAACCACCATAAGTTATAAAGAGAGGAAAATAAGGAATCCCAAACACACCCTTATATGGGATTGAGTTTGAAAACTACTTATTGACTTATTGGTTTATTCAAAAAGTCATTTTGAAAAACCAGAATTTGGGATTTGTTGTGGTTGCCCAACACCATTTAACTAATAGTTAAATTGACTTTTTGAAAAAGCAAATAAGCCAATAAGATGTTTCAAACTCAATCTCATGTTCATTGCTCTAACATATTTGGTTACGTTGTTAAATATTCTTATAAATTATTTAAAACTTGATTAAAAATGAAAATCTACAAGTTTGGATTAGTTCAATTTTTTTAATTACATGTAAAACCGAAATTTAATCGAATGTTAAGTATTTTTTTATTTTATTTTTTTTTTTTTGAATGTTAGGTATTCATGTAAACATAAAAGGTTTCTCAGTTAGCTAATTTCCGGTTTCATGATTACGGAATTTTTAGATCAGATAGATATCTGTAGTGGTTCGAGATAAGTGAAATAAACTAATGGCTTTAGGCCCTTAGTTCCCTAGGGCCCTAAATTAACAAATTATACATAAAATAAATATTGGTTTTAAGATTGTTAAAGATATACATTCCCATAGATAACACAAAACTAATAGGATTAAAACAACTTTTCTTATAAAAAGGAAAATATCGAAACGAAAAATCATGATTATTTTTCGATAAATTCATATTTCGTATCACAAAAGTACTTAGTGTGTGAATATTGAAATGATCAGGGTGATTGCTGAAGGCAAGATACCGGACCCGGGGTCGCTAAAGGCGAATGCCGATACGATGCTTGATGTCGGGGTTAAGGTGCCACACAACGTGTTAGCTAGTCTCGTGAAGGACATTGGTGCGGACTGGGACATAGACTACGAGCTCAATATTATTCTGACTGTGGATCTTCCGATTTTTGGTAACTTTAATATCCCGGTTAATAGTAAGGGTGAGATTAAGCTCCCAACACTATCAAGTTTATTCGGATGTTAACTTATACCCGTTTATGTTCGTGATGTTATGATGATATATACTTGTTGTATACGTAACTCTACTTTAAAGGGTGATCATGTGTAGTTTGTTTCAAAGGATGACATGTAAGAATAATATATCGAGTTTGTTTGATTATATCTTATGAAGTTTGATGTTTGTTTGTGAGTTGTGACGTGTGAATTATAAAGTTGTAACAATCAATCAAACCAATCGAAAGGTTCGAATGAGCATTTTGGACCATACACGTAGTGAAAATTTGGTGGCAGTGGATTGAAATAGTCCAAAAGTAACAAGATTTGCATTACTTTTGACAATCTTAAATAGAGGTGTGTATAGGTTCATGAAAAAACCTGGTTTGCCAACCTCTAATCTCTGTTAGAGGTGCACAAATCGTGTCTTTCAAATACCCGGGTTTGGGTATAGAACCGAGTTTGGGTATGATCGGGTCTTGGAAATCTGGTATTGGTATTACCCGGGTCGGGTTCGGGTCCGAGTATTGCCTCTAAAAACATACCCTATGCATCGGGTTCGGATAGGGTCTAGAATCGGGTATTCTAAAACCGGGTAATTGAAAACCCTATTTTCGGGTATTGAAAAAACCATATGTGGGTTTGTTCGGACTTTTTTCGGGTATAGATTGGATTTTTTAAAAGATTCCACTTTTTAGGGGTATTTTTCGGGTATTTTTAAGGTATTATTCGGATATACGTCGGTTATTTGAAATACCCGGTTTCGGGTATTGGAAAAACCCGGTTCAGGTTTTCGGGTATTACCGGGTACAAATCGGGTCCGGTTCGGGTTTAGGTTTTAGTACCGAAATGCATACCCTATCCCTACCCTACGGGTAGGGTCGGGTACGGGTTTGGGTATTAAAAACCCGGGTTTTAGAAAAAACCGATTCCAGGTTTTTATTTCGGGACCGGTCCCAGGTACAGGTTTTTTTACACCTCTAATCTCAGACACACGTGAGTAAGTGGCTCTTTAGCTGTATACAAATATCTAAGCCCATTAACAATAATAACGAGCCCATATGAGTGACATAAGTGCACCAAAAGTGACCAAAGACACAATATTGAGCCCGATAGCCGATAACAAGACCCACAACAGGTATTTGTTATTAATTTTTATGGAAATTATCTTTTAGAGGGGTGAAGTAAGGCTGTAAGGGTATCCATTTCACGTTGTCGAAGTATGTTTTCAAGCATCGTCCTGTCCAAGCCAACTTTCAAGTTCGCTGAAACGGAAGATTGTAATTGACCACAATTACTAGAGATTGTTTTTGAGTTTTGAGAGATGAGAGCGTGAATTCACAGAAAAGTGATAGGTTTCTTAAACAGGTTTCACTTATATCGGTCCCTATCCAATCCAAACCGGTTTCTATCGGTTAGAATTATTTTTCTAGGAAATAGGTTTCAAAATGATTTGTGTATGTATAAAATAGAAAATTAAATATAATAATGTGTGCGTGTATATATAAAACTGAAAATCATACATTAAAGTCCGATCCGATTAATCCTGATTAATCGCTAGTACCCATCTCACCGCCCGACTAACGACAAGCGATTTTTAAAACACCGCCTCTAGTTACACATTGCATTTTTTAATTTGAAAGGCAGATGATTTTTAAGTGCCTTTAAAAAATATGATCTTTAATTATAGGCACTTGGGTAGATACTAAGGTCACAAAACGATTAAGGTTCGAATAGATATTTGAAGTGTCACTGAATCATTTTGCGCGAACATGATTTACCAAAGATTAAACAAAATTAAGAATAAATATTGATACACCTTATAAAGTGTGAGTAAGTATTCGTCATGAGTACTCTTATTTCTCGTTGCCTAGTCAACGAGTGACACTCATGCCAAACGACGAAAAAAATTTCCATGTTACATTATTCGAATACCATTAAAAGTTGCTTCAAATTACCATTGAATTAGTATGAAACACTTGCTATATTCAAAGAATTTTCCTCTCTACGAAATATAAAAACCAAATTATTATAAACAGAACGGGATCTCGCGTAAAAATGAAAGAGGCTCACTTTTCTACACAAAACACTCATTATCGTCGAGTATACTTCAATTTTTTGACCCCGATTATTTCTCCCGATGTGCATGGTCTGGTGTTTCCAAAACACCGACCCGATTGGGTTATCCGAATTTGCCCCATACGCCCATCTATAATTTAATTCATATGATGAATTATTGGTAATTAAATTGGCTACTCAAATCATAATGTATACAGTCAAAGGTCAAGAGTATTGGGCCACATTTCGTTACACATCACCAAGGACTAACAAAGACACAACCACCATATTTAATTCGTCTTTAATGATTTTGGTTAACGGTCATATGCTCCTTACAAATTACAATTAGAATCAACAATGACAAATAAAACATTTCATATGATGATGTGTTTTTTTTTCATATAATACGCACTTATATTAACGGATTATTTAATCGTACACTTTATTCTTAGTTGGAGTATAATAAACTTCCTGTTTATTAGTTGTGTGAATAGTTGTTGTATGTGTTCTTACAACAACTATTTTTGCTTACTTCCTCTAGTTCCATGTCGGGCTTCCCTAAAACCACCGGCAAAGTGTTAAGATTGTCAAAACTCGTGTATAATGATTTGATTGATTTATCATTAATTTTATTTAAAAAAAATTTTCATTCTAGACACGTATATACCCGTATATAAATATAAATAATATTATAAATAGAAAAAAAACTAAGTACGATATTAATGTGAACGACTTCTACACACCACCATCACCACTAACTAGTGTTCGTTTATCTAATGTCTACATGTGGAAAGTTTTCTGAAATTATTCAACTAATGTTATTAATGTCGTTTGGTCCACCTTGTTGACTTGCAAATTGGTAAATACTAAACAAAAATCAAAATCATCTTTAAAACTCCATGATGCATATCTGTTTTTATTCAAATTGTTTTAATTTTTCGTTACTAACTATTTAATATTTATTTTATTCAACTCGTATAATATATGATAGTTTTTAACCAGGGATAAATTATATCTTTTGTAATACGAATATATCCTTCTGGTATTATCTACGTTAATGTCCCGTGTCTTAGCTGAAGCTCAAGGGCTGGTATATGTATTTTTGTTCATCTTTAGAACATAGAACTTCATGCTTATATTGTTTATGTCATGGTTTCACATCTGCGTATCATACTTATTATACCAGCTAATATAGACACAAATTTTTCATTGTTTTTTCAAAAGATTCATATAACATGACTCTTAAAAGTCAAAACAATAAATGAAGGTTGTACAAGTATAAAGCAACATAACATAACTCATAAACCCCAAAAGTCCAAAACTCTAAACCAATTCCCACACACCTCTACAAATTTTAACATGATGGAAAAAGAACAGGTTAGACCACTAGCTCCAGCCACGGATCACCACCATAGCAATAGCAGAGACGAAGAGACCGTCTTAAAGAAAACAACCCGTAGAAGGAAATACATCAAGTGGTGTAGTTGCTTGGTTGCTGCGATAATAATCGTGGTCGTGGTGATTGTGACCTTGATTTTCACAATCTTTAAGGTTAAAGAACCCGAGATCAAGATGAATGGTGTTACGGTTGACAATCTTGGTTTTGTTAATGGCACTGTACCAGTACCAGGACCAGGGACCAACATGTCTTTAACAGCTGATATATCTGTTAAAAACCCGAATTATTCGTCTTTCAGGTTAGCAATGTATTTTGATTGGTAATTTGCAAAAATTGTTTCATTTTTATTTATGGGTAAAATAGGTGCTAATATTTATCCGCCTTCTAAATCTCATTACGACTTTTTGATATTAGATATATTGGTTACATATATAGCTAGGGGCGGACCCAACTAGTAAAGACCAGTGTCACGTGACACCATTCAACTTTTCTCTTATAATTTTATATATGTTAATTATATAGTATCTAATACATGTTTTTCATTTACTATTTACAAAACTGATAATGGAGTCAACATTTATGGGACGATAATATCTTTTAGGTACAAGAACACGACAACAAGCCTCTACTACCATGGGGCGGTGATAGGGGAGGCACGAGGGCCACCAGGACAATCGAAGGCGCGACGCACGGCTAGAATGAACATTACACTCGATATTATCGTTGACAGTCTATTAAAAGACCCTCATTTACAAAATGATTTGGGTACAGGAGCATTAACCATGAGCAGCTACACATCAGTTGGTGGTAGGATCAAAATTTTGTCGATTATAGAGAGGCATGTGACTGTGAGGATGAATTGCACCATGAAAGTCAACATTTATAGTAGATCAATTGAAGACCAAAAATGTAAGAGAAAAGTCAAACTATAGAGTGTTAGTTAACAAATTATTATTTTTTTGTCTGGTTGTATGTGGTATATCCGTATATGTCTACATATTTTAATCTATATATTAGCTGTAAACAATAAATAGTTTAATTTCTTTATAGAATTTAAAGCAGCAATTTAAATTATTTTATACTATAGTCAAACAACTATAAGATCTAATAAATGAACCTGGGGTACAACATCATATAATTTTATTGTTAGAATAAATTTGGCTTAATACCTTACAAAGTTAAAATTCTCATAATTATATTCTTTTATCTAAAGTAATAGATTCTTTACATAGAAATATTTATTTATAATTATTTTTTTTAAATAATGTGATCATATATATGAAAAGGGGTCTTATTTGTGTGGATGATAACGGCCATGACATACGGGCAAACTAAATGTCTTGCCAGTTATCACACAAAAAATCATTGCATTTTGTCTCTTTAACTAATTTATAAATTCCATATTCATAATAACTTTCTATTCATATCCACAACAACGTTTGGAAACAACGTAAAGTTGAGCATACATCTCTAGCGCAGACATGGCATATACGTAGTTTGTTATCAAACTGCACACGGGTTTAAGCCCATAGTGACATAAATAATTGGCATTGTATATACCCCTTTTAATCGTAATAACACCATGATATGTGCATGTCTGATAGCAAATATCAGATAGTTCGGTAACTCTTCGAGGCCTTGTCAAAATGGGAAGCAAGTATTGCAATCCCTATAGCTCATGAAATTGAGGATGACACCAAACCTATTTGTTATTAAGACACCTTATCATACATAATCATCTTGTTTCCAGACTGTGCAACACCCGGTTTCTACAAAATAAAAGGACTAATACATTTAATTAATGAATGTGTATAATACACATATTTGTAATTGAAATCATGTGTTTGATATAACTCGTCTAACACTGGTTATTCATTTAGAAAATACAATTTATTAATTATTACTATTATTGTGAATATGATTACTGATTTTCTTTTTTCTATCACCATCTTTATTTCTAAAATATAAAAACATTTAGTATAATAATTCTTTATCTATGGAGAGATTCAATATTCATAAAATCTAAAATTTAAAAACTGTATCTCAAAGTATATCGCGCATCAAGAAAGGAAAAAAATAATAAAATAAAAGTATAAATCTAGAGATCGATGGAGAATATCAGAATAATATATGAAAGATCAAACAAAAATCAGAGATTTTTTTAAATAGAAAAATCATTTTTTTTATAGATGGAGATACATATTAAGCATATACATAGGTGGACGATGTCGGCCTTGACATGCGGGCAAAACTAATTGTCTTGTTGACAATTTTCACATACAAACAAACCTTTCATTTTTATGTGTCATCTTCCGTATCAATATTAAACCATAAATATTTTTAGTTGCATGTTCCTCCTTTTGTCCTTGGACCCCCTACCTAAACTTCAATACTTCACCTATAAAACATACTTGCACAAAAATTTCTCTATAAAAATCCTTTTTACATGAATATTACTCTCTCCGTCCAATTAAAAGTGTACATATTTTCTTTTTTATTTGTCCCATTACAAATATCCACTTTCAAAATTCATTAGTCAATTTCTAAGTTTACCCTTAAACACACAAAACTATCATTAATAAACAATATTTATGAACCCAATTTTCAAAGGCATTATTGTCATTTGGTAAACAAGAAAACAATAATTTAATCTACCTTAAACTTTGTAATTTTCAAACTAAGAGACCAGAGCGGAGGGAGTAAGACATTAGATCCTGGTTGGCCTCATCCAAATGACATAATAATAATGGTTAAGGCTTAAAAACTTATCATCTCAAATTTGAAACCTGACCCTATAGATTTTCCTTATAGTGATGAGTTTTCTCGATGATATTCTTGACTGAGTTAGACCTGTACTAGCTAGCGTTATAATAATATATTAAGGGTAGTTCAAAACGCTATTAATACCAAACAAAGGGTGTAAAATATGGTTAGCTTTCCGGTTAGGTTTGTTTATCCTTTCAATGGCGATGGTGATCGATAGCCATTAATGACACATCTCTAACTTGTTCAACAGTCATTTAATGCTACAGCTCAACCACTTAAACTAAAACTCTCACCCTTCATCATCTAACCTCCATTCTTCCCATCTACAAATGGACAACCACCACTATTCACCACCATGTCCACCACCATCCAATTCCCACCACCAACACCACCATCTCCAATCCCCAACGCCGCCCATTACTACATAACCAACCTCGGCCTCGGCTACGCCATCGCCATCGCCTTCGGCTTCCTCGTCCTCTTCTCCTCTCTCCTCCTGGCTTCCTACATCTGCTTACGTCACCGTCACACTCATAGGGTCCAAAACCCTGATAGCGACGTTACCAGAACCAGAACTGGAAACTCTGGCGCAAGTTCTGGTTCTGATAACGGCGTTATCCTCCCGACGATAATTTTCGTTGACCAGGACACGGCCAACGAAAATCAAAACGTCGTGGTGGGACTTGATCAGTCTGTGATCAACTCCTACCCTAAATTTCCATACTCCAAGATCAAAACATCGAAGACGATTGATTCGATGTGTGCGATCTGTTTGTGCGAGTACCGAGAAGCCGAGATGATGAGGATGTTGCCGGATTGTAAGCACTGGTTTCATTTGACGTGTGTTGATGCATGGTTGAAGCTTAATGCATCGTGTCCGGTTTGTCGAAACTCGCCGCTTCCTACACCGCTGTCTACACCGTTGGCGGAGGTTGTTCCGCTCTCGCAGTACTCCGATGGCCGTCGCCGGAGGTGATCTGACGTCAGCAGATCTGGTTTTCTGGTACGGTATTTTGTTGGTTAGGGTTTGGTACGTTGGTGGCTTGATTTGAAATTTGTGTAAAGTTATATTGTTTACGAACTTTGATTTTAATTAATAATAATAACTTTGTTTTTTTTTTTTGTGATATCAGTATTTTAGTTAATAGTTATGCTTAATTGTAGAAAGAATGATTAACGCTTAAATATAGACTGCGTGATTATTTTATAAGTTGCGTAATTATTTTTTCATATCGTGTAATTTTGTGCGCAATTGGTTAACTTTAATATGTTATTAATTACTTAATGTGTAAATATTACTTATATATGTTTTTAATTATATACTTAATTTGTGTGTAATTATAACGCAAAAGGTTTTGTACTTTAAACGTCTTTGTATTCCGGATGCTTTCTCTTAATATTGAAAGTCTCACAAATACAATAAACGAACTCTTGTAAATTTATTTTGAACCGTAAATTTTCTTTTGTGTGATTTGAACTCAATACATTCTTTTAAATCCAAATGTTAAAGACTTTGTTTTTTTTTCTATTCGACCATCACCCCCATTGTCCTCAATGTAACATTTGCTGATTTAGTTTTTAAAGAAAGGTTTTTCGTTATTGTTAAATTATAAATTAGATTATATTTGTTTTCCTTTTTATTTGTTGACCACCCACGTACAAGGACGACATATGAGTTCTTTTTTGTTGACCACACGCATACGAACATATTGTGGACCATGTGGTGATCACACAATGGGGATTATCTGTTTATTTAAGCATTTAAAATATTAAAAACTAACAATTAAATCATTTTTTAAAACTAATGGCATGCTTCTAATTAGGATTTAGGGGTGTGAAGTGCGATGGGTGGTTTTGGGCTAAAACAAAATTCGGTTCTAGGTTATTTGAAAACCGTGTGTGTTTCTGTTTTCATATATACTGGGTTTAATTTGGTTTTGTATTTCAATATTTGGGATAATTCTCAAAATGATCCAAAACAAAATAGAGAAAAAAAAATGATTCTAAATGGGTTCACATTCCCAAACTAACCCGTTACCGTCTAACACCACCTCACCGCCACCCGACACCACCTCACCGCCATCCGTCGCCGCCGCATCACTACCGCCAACCACCAGTTCCCTACCTTCTAACACCACCTTACCACATCACCACCGCCAACCAAAAAACTTAAAAAGATATCCTACCTGAAACAAACACCATAATAACAATAATAATAAAAATGGTTAAAGATATCCTACCTGAAACAAACACCATAAAAATGGCTGCCGAAGGTGGGGAATTGGTGGTTGGCGGTGGTGTTGCGGCAGCAACGGGTGGCGTTGATGTGGTGTCGGGTGGCGGTGAGGTGGTGTCAGACGGTGGTGAGGTTGAGGGTGCCGAAGAAGATGAAGATGAAGAAGAAAATGATGAAGATGAAGATAAAACATGAAGAAGATGAAGATGAAGATGAAGAAGAAGTTAGGATTAATAATAATTTGAACGGACCAGACAAGAAACATAAAAAAACCGTCTGGATAGATTGTTTTTTAAAAAGTGAGTTAACTTTAAAATATGGTCGGAACAGACGAGATTTTTTAAAATCTCGTCTGATGTGTCAAATCTTTTACACATGTCACATTTTGATCGGATTACAAATCCAGTCGTTTATTTTCCCAAAGTGTCTGGTCAGTACATATTTCATGGGTTAGTTTGGGAATGTGGACCCATTTAGGATCATTTTTTTTTGAATTATTTTGAGAATTATCCCTAAATATTTTGGCTTTTAAGTTTTTATGAAAGACAAAACTGTTGAAACTAATAAATGTGGGCCTAAAACCCCGGGCTTAACATTGTATTAGTTAGTAATACTTGCTAGATAGCCTTTTTTTGCTTTGATAATGTTAACCAATCAAAAGACAATAAGAAAAGATTTATAATTCTTAGATTTATTAAAGGTTTTATAAACAAGCTGTTAGCCATGTGAAATTTATTGTGTCGTGCAAAGTATTAAATGTAGAAAATTTTTCTTGGCCTTATATTAATGAGTAATAAAATTGGCCAATGTGCGAGCCGACCCACCTATACAAAGGCATCAATATATATTTAATTACTCAATAATTGCTCTTTTTTTTTTGTTGACTAGCTTTCGCTAGTTTCGTTATGCACAAAGCTGTTAAAATATGAAGTTACTCAATAAATTATATAAAGTATATTATCAATAATAAATGACTTGTATAGCATATTAAGGGAAAGTTAACTGACAAACTAAAAAAACGTGCTTACTGTTCGAATCAAGTAGTATAATTATGTATAAGCATAGTGTAATTATTTATTACATAGTAATGAAATTTCACTACACTATAATTACACTATGTTTATATAATTATATTATTTGATTCATACAATTAATATATTAATTTTATTTGTATTTGATTTAATTAAAATAATAAAATACAAATAGTGATCAATATAGTGGACTGTGCTGGACCCTGGAAGCCCAAATTTTTTTTTGTCTACTATTTAATGGATACAACCTTCTCCAAACTCCAAAGCTCAAATGGACACAGACAATCAATTGTGTGCGTGATGTGTTTTGGTGCGATTTTTAGCTTACACCAACTGAAAACCAAAATTTTGTTTTTAGATATTTTGAAACCGTTCAGTTTTAGGTTTTTCAGTTTTTATTTTGGTTTCGGTTTCACGGGGTTTTTCATTTGAGCTTGAGAAGTTTAGACTGAAAAAAAGGTTAACCGAAAATAATAAATTTAGGTATAAATAAATTTATAATTGTTAACTAATGCACCAAAAATATTTGAGTTACATATTTACTAAATTCTTATAAATTACTTAAATGAAAATAAAAAAATAAAAAAATAAAAAAATTAGGAATTCGGTTCAGCTTCTACAAAAACATAAAATCAAAGTGGCGGTGTTTTTTCGGTTTCCTGCACACCCCTAAAGACAATGAACCAAAGGTTTTGTTTTATCATTTTTACTTAAAATTTTCACCAAAAATCCCCTAACCTTGTACTTAAAATCAATGAGCCGTTTTCAATAACTTTCCATAATTACCCCGTTAGTTCCCCCCCCCCCCCCCCCCAGTTTACCATAATGGGCTTCGGGTCTGTTGCTGCAAATACCATCTTTGAATTAGCATATCTTGAAGGGCTTATTCACAGTCGAATCGAATAATTAAGGATGCATATACCTAAGGCTTTTACACATACGTACTAACTAGTGCATATAGAAAGAGTATATAAATTTAATATTCATCTATGATCCATCCTAGTTATATTTATTTTCATCTTATTGATCGTTGGTGAACTAGTCCTAATAAGGAGCATTACCTACTTCAGTCTCCTCTAAACAGTGTTAATACTTAAATATATATTTCCTTAACCTTCGATGCATTCAAATGTGATATGTGCCATAAAATCATTTACGTGCATGGAGTTTAATATTTTAATTATTGTTTATCTTTTATTTGTTTTTACTTAATTTAAGGTAGTGGACATGTTAGTTATTAAGTAGTGGGTTGGTTAGTATGGTCATGGAAGTTGTTCTCTTTCTTTTGTAAGTCTTTATAAGGCAATTTAGTTCTTTGAATTGATTATGAATGAATATATGAATTAAGTATTGTTATCTCTCTATTTTCTAGTCTGGTTTCCTTCTTATTTCTTTGGCTAATCGATTATCGGTGGGAACCACATCAAAATGTTCGTTATCAATTCTCACATAAACACGAATCCCGATCACCTTTTTGATCGTAATGCTAATGCGATGTTTATGCAATCGGACACTAAGCAGTACAAAGAAGTGATATGTGATGAGCTTTACAATTTGTATCTGCAGTTGATGTAGAATTATATTGAAGTGGGAAAAACTTATGCTTTACCAATAAAAATCAAATAATGTAAAAGATTTAACTATAGTTTTCTAAATGCATTTTACTGCATTTAAAGATAAATTAAATGCTAACAAAACAAATTAATAACAAAAAGTCAGGATGGTCGAGTGGTCTAAGGCGCCAGACTCAAGTTCTGGTCTTCGAGAGAGGGCGTGGGATCAAATCCCACTTCTGACATTATTTTTTGTCTTTTTATTTTTAATAACAATTAAATTTTTAAAAAACATTATATAAAGTTGTAGCCCATTATATGTAAAAGTTTATATATGATTTCACAGTATGTGAAAGCTAACACATATATTATTCTTACAAAATAATTAACTTCTATTTTGATATAAGTTAATCAAAATTTTTATTGTAGCCCATTATATGTAAAGATTTATTTATGATTTTGCAGTATGTAAAAGCTAACACATATATTATAATAGTATCAGTGATTCAGTGTATCACAGTTTGTTCGGTATTTAAAACACCACAACCATATAGTAGTTAAAGCCTAAATACATGGACTCATTCACGAGCTACAACCACCACCTGCTTCCCAACATTTTTGCCTGAAACAGCCCAACCAAAGCCGCAGGTGCATATTCTCGAGCCCTTCCGTAACGTCTTCTATGTAGCAAATCTTTCCTTGTTTAATCAAAGGTATAACCATTTCCGTGTACTTTGGATACAAGTGATAGTGATCACCCACGATGAAACCTTGCATGCGCAAACGTTTTGCTACAAACGAAAACAGGTTGCACACCCCTTCCCCTTGCTCTAGATTGTATTATGAAATCATCCCGCAAGCTGCAATCCGACCATTTATTCTCATGTTTGAGAGTACCGCCTCCAACATCTTCCCACCGACGTTCTCAAAGTAAATATCAATGCCGTTGGGGAAGTACCTGGCATTGTTGTATAAAACAATAATATAAAAAAAATAATCTTACTAGGTATTTTCAAATTGTCGTTAATTTGACTAAACATGTACCGAAAAAAACTAACCTTTTCAAAGCCACATTTAGATCTTGTTCTTCCTTGTAGTTAAAAGCCTCATCAAATCCATATTTATTCTTCAACAGGTCAACCTTATACACATTTATGTAACAAGTAGCAAGGAATTAGCAATCATACGAGGCAATACTATGATAAGAGTATCAGAAAACCAACCTTTTCTTTTGTACCCGCACTCCCCACAACAAAACATCCCGACAACTTTGCAAACTGCCCAACAAGCTGACCAACTGCACCCGCAGCTGCTGAAACAAAGACATACTCTCCTTTCTTTGGAGCGCAAGTCTCGTAGAAACCAACATAAGCAGTCATACCGGCCATACCTACATAATAACCCAAAAGTATATATATATAAAAAACAGAACATAAACACAAAAAGTACACTCATCTAAAAACTATACACATACATCAACATTTGAGTTGTAATAAAATAAAACGTCTAATTTTAAGCGTGAGCACACAAATAACATACCAAGAATTCCTGCATAATAAGATAGAGGCACATCAGTATGTTGAATCTTGAATAGAGTCTCGGGTGCATCGATAATGCTGTATTCCTCCCATCTAGCCTCTCCCCAAATTAGGTCACCTTTCTTGAAGTTTGAATGACCGGAATCAATAACTTTAGCTACTACATATCCTTCTATAGGCTGCAAGCCGGTAAAGATTAATTACATAAAAATATTGGAGGCATGTATGTTAAAAATGAGCACTTTTAAAGATTGCATCATAAACTCGGGCATTTTTATATCTATAACTGGGAATTTTTGCTGGATTAGGTGATTTAACAAAAAAGAAAAATGGTTTTGGGTACAAGAAATTAAGTGGTGTAAGGTAATTTGACACGCCAGCTTACTTTCCACGTGGCCATCCACGTCATCCATTTGTTCCGCAAGTGTTGTCCATGTGGAATTTGCTATCTCAAATAGTGGATTACGCAAAAAAAACTCTAATGGTAAATGTCGGTAAAAGGACTTTGCGTAATCTGCTATTTGAGAAGCGGATTCCACATGGACGACCCTGTACAGGTAATAATCTGATTACAGGAGATAGCAAATTACCTAAAACCATTCAAATTATACTAGACCACCTTAAACCACTTTATTTTTTTTTTCTTTAAATCACCTATTCCAGCAAAAAAAAATCAGTACATAAAAAATGACAACTAAAAACATATGAAAATTGTGTTATAATATTCTATGTTGTATAACTGTTTTGTGCTAAATTTTTATTAGAAAATAAATCAGAAAACATATGAAGATGAAGTTACTGACCGAACCAGGTGTGAAGGGTTTAAAGGCACCGCCTCCGGATTCGGTCATCCGGATGCGCATGTAAGGATCACATGACAGATAAAGGTTTTTAACAAGAACTGCAGTAGAGCCTTGTGTAAGCTTGAGGTTAGTGGTGGCAGAAGTATTGAGGATCATGTCGGATTCCTTAGGGAACCCATTATTAACGTAATCTTTCAAAACAATCTGTGTGTTCTTGATCACTTGTTCCATTTGTGTGCTAAACTGTTAGATTGTTGAGTCTCAGAATATATGAGCGGCAGAGTTGACTTTAATAAGGCTTTGGAATGAACCCACCGTCAATGTAGTCAAATATGATGATGCTAGATTGTGAGTGGCATATAGCATATAGCAAACACGTGTATGTATGATGAAATGAATGTTCTAGGGTATTGTTACTATTATTATTCACATAAATAACGCAAAACTAGCAACATACTAGAATCTTCGAGTCCACTCATACAATCAAATATCACGATAATGACAACACCAAGAAACTTAGTGCTTTATTAAAAATTAAACGTATACTATTTTTTCCACGTCAAGTCCAGCAGGCTACCTGGACATGTTCTTTATTCACAAAAAATCTTAGTGCTTTTAAATCATCAATCACGTTACTTAGCGATATCGGTTTACTTTCGAACCCCACTAAATTCCTCATTTTCCAGATACATCAAATTGTTGTCAAGCAAACCGCATGAAACACCTTCGTGCTCCTTTTCGGTAATAAAGAATACTTATATAATTCCAACAAATCACAAGTTAAAAAGGCGAAGACAGACGACACCTTACACCAAGTAGCAATAATGCTCCAGATAGATTGCGCAAATTGACATGACCCAAGTAAGTGTTCTGTGACCCTACTTCATCTTCACAAATCGAACATACCACCAACCCAACTGCCACACCCAAGCTAATAACAATTAACACATGTATTCATACTGTGTTAAATCACATGCATGCAACCCGAAATTGAAATTGAAAAAACAAATAATAGAAATGTTTATTGTTAACAAATAAAATATATATTTTGGTTTTATGATCGAAGAAAAGTCTTTAATGTAATCTACTCCGTAGTTAATTTGGTATATCAAAGTTTTAATGAATACATGAAACATAATTTGGTATATCAAAGTTTTTAACCTAGTTGGTTAATATCATCAACAAATAAACTATACTTTTTTTTATGTATAAATGAAATTTGTAAAAATAACACTAGATGCTGTTTGTTTTTTAAGACAAAAACTGTCTGCAATCTGATTTCATCTGACATTATGTCTGTAACTGAAGATGTGGCCTACAGGTCTGCAATCTGAAAATATAATACTGTTTGTTTTATAAACTTGATATCGTCTGCATAAGCTGAAAATTAGTTAATTATCATATATATCACAATAGATAAAAGTCATGTAACGTTTGCAGACTTCTAAAATAATTGTTGGTGGTGTACGGACTATGGAAGTGGGTGGTTGTTGACGATTGGTGGTTGACGATCGGTGGTAGACGATTGTGATAGGCGGTGAATGGTGGTGATGGACGGTGGTAGTGGACGATGATGGTGGCCGATGGTGGGTAGTGGTGGTGATGGACGGTGGTGGTGGGTGGTGGACTGTGGTGATGGCGGTGGACGGTGGTTGTGGCCGACGGTTGGTGGCGGTGGTGCTGACCGGTGGTGGGGGTGGTTGCAGAAAGTGGGTGGTGGTAGTGGGTTGTGGTCAACGGTGGGTGGTGGCGGTGGGTGGTTGACGGTGGTGGTGGCGGAAGGTGGGTGGTGGTGGGTGGTTGACGGTGGTGGTGGCGACGGTGGACGGTGGGTGGTGGGTGGTGGTGTCGGCGATGGACGGTGGGTGGTGGTGGTGGTGGACATTGGATGTTGGTAAGATAAGAAGTGTGAAGATGATGGATATTAGCTTATTATTTAAGACCATATAAGCAGTTTTCAGATCTTTTTCATTTTTTTAAACAAACTGTCTTCAGAAACTTATGTATGCGTGCCCGCAGACATAATCCTCATACAGACATTTGAAGCAAAAACAAAGTTAACACCAAAATCATACAATATGCATTGACATTTCATTTGTAGAAAAATGCCTACACACCTTGATACAAGATGAGATAAGGGGGTGTTTGGATTCCTTATAAAAATTTCTTATAACTTTTTATTAAGTTAATAAGTTATAAAAATGTACTTTATTAATTTATCACTCTTACATCAAAAGCAAACCCAAACATCTTATTACTTTTCAATAAGTTATAAGTAGACTAAAATAAGCAGTCCCAAACACCCTTTAAATTAGTCTTGTAACTTCTCATGGCAATTTTTGATTTGGATCAAATGTCCTTTCCATTGGTATAAGACAAGTGTTTATGCATGTGAAGCCAAGACACTTAGAAGCGAAAATAAGACTAGACGTAGGTGCCAATGGACCTCCACATCACAACCAAGGCAGTGCCAACCGATTACTAGCACAATCTGAGGGGCGCCAAATGGACTTCACGCCCTCCTTCTCGGTAAGCCATTTACGGGCTTGAGGGCTTGGGCGTGGGGTCCGAATTACAATATAACCAATCAAAAATTGTTTCCAATTTTTGTAAAATTAATACAAGGATTGAAATTTAATTATGTGTTTAGTTAATCCCTTACGAAAATTTGGTTTAGTTAAAAACCCTAATGCCTACGTGACAATTTACGCTTGCACATTTTTGGTTTATTAACTTACTACACACAGTCTAACAAGATTATCATGTTCGTTTTTCTTACGAACATTTTGGACTTTATGTAAATGCCGAAACAACAAGAAGTTTAATAGAAAAAAGATGTCAAGCTTCAATGATATGGAGAGAACTGAAGAAGACTCGTTCTTATTGATTAATAATAGACCTTCCTTATATGGGTGAACTTGTTAATTTGTTTAGTATAGCACGTTCACTTTTAAAATTTTAGTACACATGGTACTACTCATGCTAGATGAAGAAGCAAGAATCTAAACCCGATTAGGTTAGACCGATGATTCCACCGGGTATGGATTAAGGTATAATAACTAGGTTAACAAGAGTGTGGATCTAACAATTCTGATGACGGCAACCTACAAAACAGAACACCGTGAACTCGCTACGGGAAGGACAAAAGTGGGGGTCTTCCCGTAACCACCCTCCGGCGTGAGAATAAGTACAGTTCTGATGACGGAAACCTGCAAAACAGAACACTGTGAACTCGCTACGGGAAGGACAAGAGTGGGAGTCTTCTCGTAACCACCCCCGGCGTAAGAGTAGGTACAGTTCTTGTAAAGAGAGAAAATACTTAAGTGATTGATGTAATATGTGAAGTTTGAATGAATACCTATTGATGGTGAAGTGAGTATCTATAGCCGGTGGTTAAAGAAATATTATTGGTATAACTGTCCTTTTCTAGAAGATATACTTTCTAACCGACTGTACACGTGGCAACATTTGATAGGAGATGACAGCTAGGCATGTGCACGGTTGTAACAAACCATCCAGCTGTTCTCCTCTGATTGGCTACCGTGCCACGTGTTTTTCACAAAGGAATATTTTAATTGTTTTTCTACAATGAAATTAGTTACAGTTGCTTTGTTGATGTAAGTATCTCATCATTCCACGTTTGGGAGACCTTCGCATACGCGAGTAACCTTTTACCCCTTGTATCAGTTTGCACTTCTATGATGCGTGCCCTTTTTGTTTCATGCGGGTGATGAGGATGGCCCGCCACTACAAGAAATTTGGGTCATTACTCACACATAGTATGTGTTGGTGAAAGCGTATTATGTGTTTGTAATTTTCTTTACTTACACATAAATTAAGTATCATGATGTGTTGCCTCAGGACTGTTGAGATAGATCATCACCCACACATTTATTATGTGTAGGTAAATAGCACGTTATACCTACAGATATATGTGTGGCTAAAACTGATTAATATGTGTGGTTAGAGGTATAACAATTTGTTGGGTTGAAGCTAACTTGGCAGATGACATGCCAAATGACGTGGACTATAACAATGACATGGCATGTCTTTACAAATTATTGCTGACATGTGTCATAAATATGTGTTGGTAAATGTAATAATATGTTTGGTAAAGGTGGTTGATTAGCCCTACTTGTGGTGCGCACATATGATGTATATATGTGTGAACCCTCGGGTGGGCAAAAGTGAAATTGCACTAATTTTGACGTTATTTTACTAATCTCGTGAAAATAACGTTAAAAGTGACGAACGGTTAATCAGGCATCATGTAGTGGCGTTGATAGCCGAAAGACAAGGGTACATGCACCGATCAGCCGGTGTCCCGATGATTGAGTGCTGTGTGCCTTATGTCCAAGGCTTGATGCAAAACTACTATCGAGCCGGGGGTCTCACCGGAAGCAGCCTCTCTATCCTTATGGGGTAGAGGTAAGGCTGTCTACATCTTACCCTCCTCAGACCCTACTATAGCTTTGCTATTGGTGGGATATACTGAGTACGATGATGATAATGATGATGTAAAGGTGGTTGATGTGTGGACATTGATTTCAATGTGTAAAACTAAATATAGATGTTTTAGTACAAATTTGTTTATGTATAAACATTTACAATAATATAGTGCAAATAAGCCACAGTATAAACCTCAAACGACTCATGTATATCTAGACTCTTGACAAATACAAAATTTACATAGAGAAATCATACAAAGTTACAAGTATGTCTAGTAAAAAACCATATCCTATGCTAATAAACAAAGTATCTTGTCTTCTTAAATTTAATTTCCATAGCTAGTATTCACCAAAAAGTCATCAGACCATCATAAATCTTTTTGTTATCAACAATTACCTGTAGAAACATGAAAGAAGTATTGCGATTAATCATTTGATATAGTATTATAGAAGCAATAAATTTGAAAAGGAAATCGAAAACAATGTTACAAGTTGCAACGCACCTTTAGCCAACACAAAAGCCATCAACACCAACCTGCATTTATAAGAAAAAAACATCAAGAAAGAATAAAAGAGTTGTAAGATCCAATTTATAGGTAGCAATAAACCAAGCAAAGAATAGATCAAACGATTGAATAAAGAAAGACACAAAACGAACATTTATATACGACTGGCGTGGGTAATCATTGATCTCTATCTAAATGGCAAGCTTCACAACATCATGACGGCGCCACCGTTATCCACCAATCGATAGGCAAAACCTATAAACGAAAAAAGCTAAATCTCCTTCTCATCTTGGGTTTGTGTGGCGGTGCAGTTCCACGAGAAGGCGGTTCCGGTGTTTGTGCGGCTGTGGATTGTGGAAGACGGCCTATTTTATTTACATCAACCAAAGATGATTTTTATGGTTTTATAATACCCTAATTTTTTTTGTGGGCCTTTATTTCAAAATAAGTCAAGAGGTTCAGCTTAAAGTTGGATTTTGGTGTTACTAATATTTTTTGAATTTCAAAATAGTTTTTTTTTTTTGTTGAGAAGATAAGAAGTTGGACTTGGTCTTCTATTTTTATTGGAACGACCAACTAAGTAACGTCGGGTACCTATTGAGGGATTCCCCGGATAAAACCTGACTCCCACGCCTGCCAAATGGCACGGCAGCGAGGAGCCGATAAAACCGGGTGAGATTAGGACTCGAACCTTGGCAAGCCAAGGTCATCCTCATATCTTCCATATAAATTGTTGATAGTGAGGTTTGAACCACATGCCTCTCACTAATAAAGTGAGTGCTCTACCAATGAGTCACCTCCAATTTATAGTTGGACTTGGTCTATTTTGTTTTTTCGAGCGTTTATTATAGTATGTATCATTTTAAGAAATTAATGAAATATTAATCCAATAATTTATTACTTTATTTAAATTAAATGTTTAATATAAAAAAAAGTGGGGGATGTGGAGTTAAATGTTTTAAACCATTTCTTTAGTATGAGTTAGAATGAAAGAGGGGAAAACAAGTAATATGGAAACTAAGTAAAGGTAAGAGGTTATAGTATACATCATGGTATAATACCTAAGATGCTAAAGGAAAACATGATTTAAGAATTAACTAGTAAATGGAATCCATGAAATATTACTTTTTTTATGTAATTACAACCTAAGTATAAATGATGTTTAGAATACATACAAATACAAAACATTATACACCCATTTTCACCATGTGTTCTAAGCAGAGTTTTATGTGACCACCAATTTTGTTTTAATTAACCATTATCTATCCAAATTAACCAATAATAATCGTAAATAACTGTAACTTAACAATTAATATCAAATAATTTAGTCTAAAATGGTCATTTTTATAATAGCGTGTATCAAGTATCCACACATATTTTTCAAATTTAAACATGTGAGTATTTATATTTCCATGTCATTTTTTAAAAAAAAAGGGTAAATTATTTACTTAATTTATATAAATCCATTTTCTACACATTGTACATTTTTAAGAATGTGTAGGTATTGATTTTGCCATGTCATTTTCAAAGAATAAATTAAAATTTTATTTACTTAATTTATCTACATCTTTATTTACAAAAATCATGTGTTGGTAAATAATATCAATTACCCACACTTATATTAGATGTTTACATATGTGTAGATAATTTACCTACACATGACAAAAACTTACAACATGTGTGGGTAATTAAGTATTTTATGTATCTCCGTTACAGGGAGGAAACTTTCCCACCAACACCAAGTGTAGCTAAAACGTATTACCAACATATATTAAGTGTTAGATATCATGAAAAACATATCATAAACAATTACCAACACTTATACAAACATGTGTAGTTAAGTACCTACACATTTACATGTGTAGCTAAATTATGTGTAGGTAAACACCCCAATTTCTTGTAGTGCGCGGATGATTTCTGAGGAAGTCCTGAAAGATCCGTGAATACTATTTCTTGGGTATTTGAAGCTTTTCGCTACCCCTATACCTCTATAATGCTAGACATTAACTAAAACCGAACATGTTTATAAAACGAATTTAATTGACAAGCCTTATTTTGTATATTGTTTTGATTAAGTTATTTCGCTCCTTCATTTATTCTTTCTATTTAACATATTACGATAACAACTATTTTTATATGCTTCTTTTATTATTGTTGCCAGATATTGTAGTTTTCACACCATCTTAATTACTCTTCTTAAGCTGAATTTATATTGTAGATCCAAATAAAGCTTTTGGTGATAAATTGTATAACATGTAATAAAACTTCACATCTTATTTTAGTTTGGGGTTTCACATAAATCTCGGCTAAATAAAAGGCGTATCTTAATTTGATTCAACTTTTTTATAAAAATGTATTTCAAAACAGGTAAATATTAAATTTTGTGATATGATTTTGATTATTAGTTAGTATAAATATAAATATAGATACACATTTAATAACTAACATTATACTCTTTTGTTTTTAATTTTGAAAAGAAAGAAATCTCATTATCTATCTATCTATAATTGGGATCGATATGCTGCTAACAACAAAAAGAAAATAAGATATTAATCTTAGTTTGCTTTTATAACAAGTATACTGATTTATGGATGACTATAAATATCACCTCATTATTTGATATAGTTTTACAAATCTGCAAATAATTGAGGAGTTCGATGGGCCACCGGCCCGGTATCAAGGATTCAAGTCCATCTCTATGCTTTTGTATTGATGAAGACATGTTTTATCTTCTTGTTTTTTAGCAACCAAAACTGAAGCAAAATGGTATGCTAACTCGATTTTAAGTTGTTCCGGTTTGGCAAACGAATTTTGAACCAGCCTTAATGCTTTGGTTGGACCGGTCCAACCAGTTTATGAGTTATTTAGCATCGAGTTAATGGCCATTTTCGTCCATGTGTTTTGCCACTTTCGCCACTTCAGTCCAAAGTTTAAAATTTTGTTAATTTTGTCCTAATAGTTTTAAACATTGGCCAATTACGTCCCACCGTCTAACGACATCCAACTATGCCGTTAGTTTAAGGGTATTTTGTCTTTTTATACGAGGGTATATTGGTCATTTTACCCACTTATTTAATAAAACACATTTTAATAAGTATATATATATATATAAGCTAAAAGAATATATTCTATCCCTCTCTCTGCGTCTCTTCTCTCAACCTGTAGTTCGACACCATCAAGCCACCACCAACCCACGATCACTAATGACCACCACAACCACCGTCTATGACCACCACAACCTATCAGCCCCACCGCGTGTTACCACCACCACAAATAACTCAGATTTCGTCACATAATTTCCCAAAATTCAACGCCGGCGACTGCTCGTTTTTTCGTTTTCCGGCCGCGGTTTCCGCTCGTTTTCCGGCAAAAATCCCAAATTCCGGCCACCAGAATCTTGGTATTGAAGATGAACTAGAGGGTTCTAATAATATTACTTCTATGGATTCTGATAACCGATTAAGGGCGGAGTTGTCATGAGGAAGAGCAGGTGGGTCACGCCCGTTGCTGTCGCCAATTGTATCAAGACGATCGGAACAGTGGAATTGGGGGTGAGGGTAAATTGAGGGTTAACCCATTATTGATTTAGGGGAGATGGAAGACGGGTTGGCTGGTGGTTTATTGTATATTGAGGTTTGAGATGTAGGGGTGGTCAGGTGGGTGTGCAGGTGGGTTGGGATGGTGGTGGTGGTGGTGGTGGTGGTGGTGGTGGTGGAGGAGGAGGAGAAGGATGAGTTGGAGAAGAAAGAGAAAAGGAAAATATGTTTATTTATTTACTTATTTATTAAAATATTTAGTAAAATGTAATAGACGAAAATACCCCTTAAACTAACGGCATAGTTGGATGCCGTTATACGGTGGGACATATTTGGCCAATGTTTAAAACTATGAGGACAAAATTAACAAAAATTCAAACTTTGGACTAAAGTGGCGAAAGTGGCAAACCACAGGGACGAAAATGACCATTAACTCTTTAGCATCTTTTTTCTTTTTATTCCTCACCAAAGCATACAATTTAACCTAAAACATTGCTAAAGAAATGGATGAAATACTGTCTTCTTCAAGCAAAACCTGAGACGTGGATTTGATGAAGTTGTATGTAATGTTTTTATCGCCAGACTGACAACCAGACCCGTTAGCAGTTCAGTCGATAAATCGGTTTCTTTATCAAAATTATTTAAAATGTATTTTTTTATTTGAATATATTGATAATAGAGTTATGGTTATATAAATTCAATACACTTCTTATTAATCTCTTTTTAAAACAGTAATTTTTCTTTCTCTTTTATTTTAAAATAACTAACGTAACAACATACTTATATCAAACTTTAAATGTAATAGTAATATAAAGTTTAGATTTTATGTGATGAGAAAAGATCAAATAAGAAGTTTGATTATCCTAAGAAGGCTAGGAAGGATGACATTTTTGTCTAATACCTTAATATTGAAAACCCACTTAATTTAATTTCAAAAACCCACTTAATTAAAACCCACTTAAATTTTAACTTATCTCCTACAACCACCACCGCCCACCGCCACCCACCGCCACCACCTTGCCGGAAAAGTTTTCGGAAATTTCGTCGGAAAATAACACACTATAAAAACACAATGAAAAAGACACAATTTAAAAAACACAATGGAATAAACACTATGAAAATAAAAACACAATGACAAAAACACAATGAAAAACACAATTAAATTACACAATGTAAAAAACACAATGCAAAAAACACTATGAAAAAATAAAACACACTTGTATAACACAATTTTATAAAACACAGTTTTGATAAAACACACTATGTAAAAAAACCCACGAATTTTTTTTTATTTTTATATAGCAATATGGTACTCATATAAAAGATAAAAAAACACTCGTTATTATGGTGAAATTGTTTTGAAAAAAACATGTATAAAAAAGTTATGGGCGTTTTAAAATGATGGGGGTATTTGACATGTGCCTTGCATGTGGAGAGAAAAAGTCAACAAATGTGTTATCCCTATTATGCCCTTACCCTTGTTTTACACTTGATGATCTCTCTAATCTAATCTCAACCATTCAATTTTAAAATGAATGGACAAGATTATTTCCTATCATTCTTAGGAAAACTAATCTTCTTATTATAACTCAACCCTTTATGTGATATTTAAATATTATATAAAGCTCATTTTGGCGTCATCCGATTTTTGAGTATTGAGTCCGGCCAGTGAGCACGGGCCAGCTTGATGACGAGTCTGGTTATGAAAACATTGTTTGTAAGTGTGTTAATTTCTTTTATCTATATAATTTAAAGCATCACATATATACTTATTTTGTTCATTTAAACATTATGGAGTTTATTTATTGCAAATTTTAGTTTATCAGCTAAGTTATTTAGAGTAATGAGTGATTTCTTTATAATCAAACCTCTGGCCTTCTTCCATATGCTGCATCCTCACCATATTCATCATGAACACACACAATTGTTAAATAAAATGTTTCATACCAATTATTCCACAATTGTTGAATGTATTGTTCAACAACGGTTGTATTACATACCAAAAGACCAAATTGCCTTTTTATTTAACATAATTATTCAACGGAGTTAGTGGGTTGGACTAAAATTGATATAAATCAATAAAGCAGCCAGTTTGATGCATGACGAGTCCGACTATGAAACATTGGTTGTAAGTATGTTAATTTCTTTTGAGTGTGTGCTCATAGTTCAGTTGTTCAAGTTTAATGGTGTACGGTTTGACAAGTCAAAGAAGACAAGTAAAAGAAATATTAAATAAAATGTTTCATACCAATTATTCCCATTTTCTCAGGTAGTTGATTCATGTCAGCGGATTTACAAGTGCATTAACGTTAACATTGCATTTTGTAAGTAACATGTAGGTTCAAAACCAAATCTTTTGTTCTTATATGACATGGTTTTCATATGTTTATGCTATTAAACACAAACACAATATAAAAAGTTCGCGGCAACGCGCGGGTTAAAAACCTTGTTGACCATTGATACGTGCCCACGTTCAAGTTCCCATCTCCATGTCAAACCATGACCCACGTTCCCCTTTAAATGCTTTCTTTTATTTAGTAACTATATTGTTAGTGACTTAGTGGAGGAGTTAGTCTTAATTCACGTATGCATGTCTTTCTTTTATAGTTTTCTTGTAAGTCTATACTTTATAAAAAGGCATTTTGCTTATTATAAAATAAAAGGTAAGAAGAAAATTGATAAAACAATGTCTCGTTCTCTCTATTATTTCTTTAAAGTCTAACCCGCTTAAAGAGACACTATCTTAAAAGATTTGCCATCTCGAATCAGCTTCTATCAACCATCAACCGATATCTGTTTGCCTTCTCCAAAATCCAATGTCTTTCTTCCACTTATTTTATGGGCCCTAAATGCTTTATTAAGGTGTTCAATTTTCACCAAAGAAAGCATCATATTAAGTTACCTCATAAAATTAATTATCCAAAGAATATCAGTTCATCCACATACACTTTGATAGGCATATTCTAGCAACTGACGATTAACACGTGAAATATTACATTTGTGATTTGTAAAAAATTCGCAACTACTGATCAAGCAAGAGAGTGACTGCGATGAACAATCAACGGCAATCAATTGAACATGTATGGTTTAATTAGATCCAGATTAATTCTACATAGTTTTGATGGTTTTACATCTAACTTATATGTATAACAGTTTCATATTCATTTTTCTCATGTTTTAAACAAGTATAATGAATGATTTATGGATGACCATGAATATCATCCACATTGTTTGATATAATTTTACTACTGAATTTGCAAATAATTGGGGAGTTCGATGGACCACCGGGCCAATTAGTCCATCTCTATGCTTTGGCAATGTTGAAAATGTTATAATATTAGCTCTAATTATAACAAGATTATTGAAATGATAATTGATCTTTATTATATCTAATAGACAAGAGAGTGAAGAGATATATATGAGTTGTTAGTTCTACTAGGATGATATTTCATTTCCATCGTCGTAGTATTTATACTACACAAAAGGTAAATATACAGGAGACAAACATGACTATTAAATATATCTTGAGTGCTCTTGTGGCCAAAGACTGACAAAATTGAAATGTGTCATACATAAATAATGTCAGTGGTTCACAACACTCCCCCTTGGATGACACATTTTCAAAACTTCGGGGTCTTGAAGTACTGCTTCATTAAAAACCTTGCTAAAGAAAAACCCAATGGAAAAAAAAACTTTAGCTAAGGGAAAAAGAGTGCAGTATATAGCTCCCCCTCATATTGCAGGTCGTTACATTGTCCGTACATGGCGCATGCCAATATCATGAACATGTTTCCTGAATGTTGCTGTGGGAAGTGCTTTTGTGAAAAGATCAGCTGAGTTGTTGCTGGACTGGACATATCTCATCTCAACCTGATTGTCTTTAATAAGGTCTCGAGTATACTCAAAGTATCTTGGTGGTATATGCTTTGTTCTGTCACTTTTGATATACCCTTCCTTCATTTGCAAGACACAAGCTGCATTATCTTCATAGATAGGAGTTAGAATTCGATCTTTCTCTAGTCCACAAGAAATCAATATGTGTCGTGACATAGATCTTAACCATAAACATTCTCTTGAAGCTTCATGCAATGCAATGACTTCAGCATGATTTGAAGATGTTGCAATGAGTGTTTGTTTCTGAGAACGCCATGAAATCGCAGTTCCTCCATTCTTAAATACGTATCTAGTTTGAGATTTTGCTTTATGAGGATCAGATAAATAACCTGCATCTGCATAACCAACTAACCCTTCTTTTGAATCGTTAGGATAAAATAAACCTAAATCAGCAGTTCCTTTTAAATACCGAAAAATATGTTTAATGCCATTCCAATGTCTTTTAGTAGGGGATGAACTGAATCTTGCCAATAAATTAACTGCAAAAGAAATGTCAGGTCTTGTACAGTTAGTAAGATACATAAGTGCTCCAATTGCACTGAGGTATGGTACTTCGGGACCAAGAATCTCTTCATTATCTTCGCAAGGACGAAATGGATCATTGTCAACATTGAGTGATCTAACAACCATTGGTGTGCTTAAAGGATTTGCTTTGTCCATATTGAAACGTTTTAAGAGTTTCTCAGTATAAGTTGACTGATGCACAAGTATCCCATTATGCATATGCTCAATTTGTAAACCAAGACAATATTTGGTTTTTCCAAGATCTTTCATTGCGAATTCTTTCTTTAAAAGAGCAATTGCTTCATTAATTTCTTTTTGTGTTCCAATTAAATTTAGATCATCAACATACACAGCTATGATCACATATCCTGATGTTGTCTTCTTGATGAAGACACATGGACAAATAAGATTATTTGTGTATCCTTTGCTTATCAAATAATCACTCAAACGATTGTACCACATCCTTCCAGATTGTTTCAGTCGATACAAGGATCTTTGTAATTTGATGGAATACATTTCCTTAGGCTTTGAGCTTATTGCTTCGGGGAGTTTAAATCCTTCGGGAATTTTCATATAGATGTCACTATCTAGTGTTCCATTAAAGTAAGCTGTGACAATATCCATAAGACGCATCTCTAAATTTTTAGAGACTGCTAAGCTGATTAAATATCTAAACGTAATAGCATCCATAACAGGAGAATACGTTTCTTCATAGTCAATTCCTGGCCTCTGAGAAAAACCTTGAGCTACAAGTCTTGCTTTATATCTTGTAACTTCATTTTTCTCATTTCGTTTTCTCACAAAAACCATTTATATCCTACAGGTTTCATTGACTTTGGTGTAATGACAATAGGTCCAAAAACCTTTCGATTATTTAGGGAATTTAATTCAGCTTGCATGGCATCTTTCCATTTGTTCCAATCTTGTCGATTTTTACAATCATCTACAGATTTTGGTTCAGGGTCATCATTTTCTTCCATGATATCAGTTGCCACAGAATAAGAAAATATATCATCAATATTTTCCATTTCATCTCGATCCCACATTATATGTGATTGACCATAGTTGATTGACAATTCTTTATTGGAATCATTTATTCCTTTCTGAGAGAATGTTATATCATTTATTCTTTCCTGAGGGAAGGTTTTGTTAATCATTCCTTCCTTAGGGTCAGTATCATTTTCAAAGTCCTTTCTTTTTCGAGGATTTTTATCCTTTGAACCGATTGGCCTTTCACGTTTTAAACGTATTTGGGATTCACGAGGTGCATTATTATTATTTTGCTTGCTTGGAATCTCAACTCGAGCTGGAGCATTAACAGCTGGTATATGAGATTTAGTGACCCTGTTTATATCAGTAAATGCATTAGGTAACTGATTTGCAATTTCTTGTAGATGTATTATTTTTTGAACCTCTGTCTCACTTTGTTTTGATCTTGGGTCTAGGTGTAACAATGATGGTACACACCATGATATATCTCTTTCTTGCTTTTTCATTTCTCCCCCTAATGCTGGGAACATTGTCTCGTTAAAATGGCAATCAGCAAAACGTGCTGTAAATACATCACCTGTTAAAGGTTCAAGGTATCTTATGATGGAAGACGTTTCATATCCAACATATATTCCCAACCTTCTTTGGGGACCCATTTTTGTGCGTTGTGGTGGTGCAATAGGAACATACACAACACAACCAAAAATTCTAAGGTGAGAGATATTTGGCTCATTTCCGGAAACAAGTTGTGTGGGAGAGTATTTATGATTTGCACTTGGTCTCACACAGATTAATGATCCGGCATGCATAATTGCATGACCCCAAATAGAAACAGGGAGTTTTGTCCTCATTATTAATGGTCTAGCTATTAGTTGTAGGCGTTTGATCAACGACTCTGCTAAGCCATTTTGTGTGTGTACATGAGCAACAGGGTGTTCTACAACTATCCCCACAGACATGCAATAATCATCAAAAGCATGTGATGTAAATTCTCCGACATTATCAAGCCTTACTCTCTTAATAGTATAATCGGGAAAACGTGCACGTAATTTGATAATTTGAGCAAGAAATTTTGCAAAAGCAACATTACGAGTCGATAATAAAGAGATATTAGACCATCTGCTGGATGCGTCTATTAAGACCATGAAGTATCTAAATGGTCCACATGGTGGATGAATTGGTCCACATATGTCACCTTGAATTCTTTCAAGAAACATTGGTGTTTCTTTATTGACTTTTAATGGCGAAGGCCTTGTAATTAATTTTCCAAGAGAACAAGATGTACATTGAGGCATTTTATCTTTTTTGTGGATCTTTTGACCTTTCAGTGGATGCCCATGTGTATTTTCAATGAACCTTTTCATCATTGTGGATCCTGGATGGCCTAATCTGTCATGCGATAAGTTTATGATACCAGAATCGCAACAATTTTCTTTGACTGCCATATGTGCTTGAGGCACATTTATATATGTATAATGCAAACCAGAATGGAGCATTGGCAATTTTTCCAATATTTGATCTTTGCTTATGATATGCAAATATTTTTCATTACTAACAGTCCTTGACTGAGTATCATATCCATTATGATATATGTTTCTGAAACTCAACAAATTTCTTGTTGATTTTGGGGAAAATAAAGTATTTTCTATTTTGAGCTTTGTACCATTTGGTAATGCTAAATTAGCTTTTCCCACTCCTTCTATCAAGTTTGTAGGACCTGATATTGTATTGATGATCCCTTTTGTTGGTTTCAGTTTATAAATATTTTTTAGATCTAAGTATAGTATGCGTGGCTCCACTATCCGCTATACATATATCTTCTTCATTTGTTTGATCTTGTGCTCCAGTGATTTTCATTTTAAATCTTGAAAAAATATTAAGAAAAAATAATAAGTGTATAACGAAGACATATGATATTTTAATAAGAACTTTATTTAATTGAAACACAAGTAGTACATGAAAGAGGAACTACATAATTAAAGATAATGAGAACACACTTAATAATTGCATCTAATTATAGTAATCAAGCGACTTTGTTTCAAAGTTCCACCTCAAAGTCTTCAACGCTCAGCTCAGCATTGATATTATTAAAGTTATCAACATGGTTCACTTCTTTCTCTTTTCCTTTTAGAGAGGCTTGGTACAGTTCACACAGATGCGGAGTTGTGCGACAAGCCTTTGCCCAGTGGTTTGTACTTCCACATCTAAAACATGAAGTGCCATTGTTTTCGGACCTACCAGCTTCATTCCATTTATTTTGGTGGTTGGAATTGGTATTGTGTGGGACATGATAATTATTGGCTCTCTGGTTACGACCACGGCCACGGCCACGACCACGACCGTAAGAATTATTGTTCCATTTGAATGGAAGCTTACGATCATTAAAATGTCTTTTGTCAAAATGACCACGGCCTCGTCCTCGACTTTGTTCCCATTTATGACCAGAATTTTTATGAGAACTTTTGTGAGCAACATGTGCTTCTGGTATTGCTAATGAACCCGTGGGACGAGATTGATGATTTTTTATCAATAATTCATTATTTTTCTCTGCTACAAGGAGCAATGCATTTAAATCAGAGTATCTCCTAAAATTCTGCAAACGATAATGTGTTTGCAAGTTTATGTTTGATGCATGAAACGTGAAGAAAGTTTTCTCTAACTTTTCTTCCTCTGTTACGGGATACCCACAAAATTCTAGCTTTGTGCCAATTCGGTATAAAGCAGAGGTGTAATCATTTACCCTCTTAAAATCTTGGAACCTAAGACTGTTCCATTCATCTCTAGAAGTAGGAAGTAAAACTTCCCTTAGATGATCGAATCTGCTTTTCAAATATTCCCATATCATATATGGGTTATCATAATTAAAATACTCATGCTGTAGTAATTCATCAATATGTTTATGGATGAAAACATCAGCTCTTGCTTTATCCTGGTCAGAGCAATCATTGTATTCTTGGATTGTTTCTAACACATCCATAGATTTTAAATGTCTTTTGACATTTGCTGTCCAAGACATATAATTTTCTCCAGAAATGTTGAGTGCAGGGAATTCGAGTTTTGCTATATTTGACATTTTGTTGCTAAACATAATAGAGCAAATAGTATGATAAATATTAGAATCCATATATATATCAATCAACAATGAGATACAATACATTGGTAGAGCTATAAACATATAAAAGAAAAAGAAAATGCCGAAATCTTCAGATGGGAGATTAAAAATTAGAATGAGAAGTAGTATAAGAATTATAGTGACCAACAACAAAACCGGGTGAATCATTTTGAAAACTTTATCTTGGATAAATTTAATAAGAAGAATGTTTGTTGTAAATGAAATGGGGTTAATAATTGGTTATTTATAGTGAAAATTTATAACCGTTTTACAACGGCTATATTACCGTTTTATAACGGTAACATTACCGTTTGTATGTGTGTGTGTATATATATAATATTAATTATTTTAAAGTAAGATAATAAATACAGTTTATTTTATAAAATATATAATTATTATGCATAATAATAAGAATAAAATTGTTAGTGTAAATAAATCTAACTTTTAAATGATATATTAGTGTGCATATAAAAATTAGAATGGTTATCAAATTTTAATAACAATGTTTATACACATTATTGTTATTACTTAGTATATGTATATGCATAGATATATTTTCAATGTACATAATTAAAGAAGTGTTTATGATGCTTATGTAGATATCTTTGTGTCTATTACCTTTCTTGATTAGGATATAAGCGGCTCGTGCTGATAACGTGTTATAATATTAGCTCTAATTATAACAAGATTATTGAAATGATAATTGATCTTTATTATATCTAATAGACAAGAGAGTGAAGAGATATATATAAGTTGTTAGTTCTACTGGGATGATATTTTATTTCCATCGTCGTAGTATTTATACTACACAAAAGGTAAATATACAGGAGACAAACATGACTATTAAATATATCTTGAGTGTTCTTGTGGCCAAAGACTTTGACAAAATTGAAATGTGTCATACATAAATAGTGTCGGTTGTTCACAACAGAAAACATGTTTTATCCTCTTTTTTCATAATTGTTTTTTTTTCTTTTTTGCAACTCAATTTGAAGTCTTCCTGTTTTTAAAGACGAAATTTAAATCGGCCATAATGCTTTGGTTGGACCGGTTCAACCGGTTTATGAGTTATTTAACATTCATTTTCTCTTTATATCTCACCAAAAGTCTAAAACATACAATTTACCCTAAAACGTTACTAAAAAGAAATGGATGAAATAATGTCTCCTTCAAGCAAAAGCTGAGACGTGGATTTGATGAAGTTGTATGCATTATTTCGTGGCCAGATTGACAACCGGACCCATTACCAGTTCGGTGGATGGATTTTTTTTTTTTGATAAAATTTGTTTAAATCGTCTATTTTGTTTGAATATATTGAGTGTATGCTTGGTTGGAAGTAATGGAATGAAGAAGGAATGAAATGAACAAGGGAATGAAATAAAATAGTCGTCGTTCTAAAAAAAATTATCTAGGATAATGAGTGATTTCTTTATATTTAATCAAACCTCTGGCCTTCTTCCATATGCTGCATCCTCACCATATCCATCATGAACACACACAATTATAAAAAAAAATGGGAATAAATCTATTGTTCAACAATGGTTGTATCTCATACCAAAGGACCAAATTGCCTTTTTATATAACATAATTATTCAACGGAGTTAGTGTGCTGGACTAAAAATGAGATGAATCAATAAAGCAGCCAGTTTGATGACGAGCCCGGCTATGAAACATTGGTTGTAATTAAGTATGTTAATTTCTTTTGAGTGTTTAAGTGTGTGCTCACAGTTCGGTTGTTCAAGTTTAATGTTGTACGGTTTGACAAGTCAAAGAATTAGTTCGTTAACTTCAGATTTTGAAAGGATTGGTTTTGGTTACTGAGATATAGTATTTAATCAAGATTAATTTATAATGAGATTTCTCTCATACTCATTAGTCTTGAGCTACAATATGAGAAACAGAATTGTAATATTGAATTTAAATAGTAGTAGGTGTGAATCCTAAATTATTGCCCCTTATGAAACTATTAATTAAATGTTTTATGAAGTAATCACAGCAATCAGCATGCCATACTTATATGATTATTCTAAGATATTATTTATGCATAATAATATAATATACACTATACAGCCTAGATAATGAAATTATCTTGTATGCTCACCTGTTTCTGATAAAATTCAAGTGGTAAACTTGTTGACAGTAATGAATTCAATTGTTCAGTCAAATATTCAAATATAAAATTTATTGCATCTTGTTCAAATAATCATAAGCATGCTAGTTTGATTAGTTGTGTGAGAAGAAGTAACAAATATAATAATTCTTATGAATGTTATTATCAAAAGGTCAGGATGGCCGAGTGGTCTAAGGCGCTAGACTCAAGTTTTGGTCTTCGAGAGAGGGGCGTGGGTTCAAATCGCACTTCCGACATTATTTTGTTTCTTTTATAATTTTCAACCGAATTAATATTATTATAACCTTTTAAAACAAAATATTAGTTACTTTTTAAGTATTTATTATAGTCCCTTGATCAGTGTTTCGGTGTGTATATAATGGCATTAATTTAAAACTCTAAATACATTTGAAGAATTTAAAGAGCTCACAATAGCAATTATTATATTTAACGAGACAAGGGTCACAAACAATATAAAAATCAAAAATCCCTTTTATTTTAATCATTAATCCTACCTCATTTCTTTTTCTCAAATATTTTCTGAATTCTCTCCAAAATTGTTTCAGCTGACCATTTCTTTTGGTTAATCATCTAATGCCATTATAATGGGTGAAAGGGTCGGTGGCCCAACTTTGGGGTTCATATCGTACAAGTGTTGTGATTTTTTAATTGGATAGTTGATGGTAAATAATTATAAAATAATTGGAAGGTGATATCAGCATACCATGCATGGAAGAAGACAAATTAACAGGCAATTTTTTGGTGATGTAAAAGAAATTCATTGATCATACTTGAATGAGCAACTTGGATATGTCATATGTACTAATCGTTTTTAGTAAGTGGTTTTGGATGTTTAACTTCATATGTGACAGGAATCAAATTAGGGATACCTATATATATATATCCGCATATATTGGTCTCTTTATGAAATTTGGATACGTTACATATGTACGCTGATTTCATATGCAGAGTTCATATAAACATACACCTTATAAGTGAATGTGTATTCACTAGTACAAATATTGTCTTTTGGAGTGGTGAAAATGTTCTTTTGGTGCGGTTTTGGATCACAACAAAATATCATCAAAATCGCTCCAAAAATCATTTATTAAAAACGTTTTTCTAAAACCCTAGCCTCGATCAAGGGAGTTGCCGGATGTTGCGGTTAGGTCTTTAAGTCATCATTAGTCGTTACCACTTTCCTGCAAGCATTATTAACATGGTTTCAAAGAATTATGTCATGAACCCGAACACAACCACCATTTGTTCTTAGAGAATATATATATATATATATATATATATATATATATATTAAAGGTAATGAAATAGTTTAGGAACTAGTAGAACGTTGAAAAGGAATTTATACTATTTTAACATCATTACCAAACGTCTTTCGAAATAAACAATTCAAATTATGTTCCTATTGTAAAGAACTATTAAGTCAAAAACCTAAAACACCAAACTGGCCCCTCATGTACACTTTCAATTATATAAATGCTCTTTTACATGATAATCATATGTCATATCATCATCATCATACTCAGTATATCCCACCAATAGCAATGCTATGGTAGGGTCTGAGGAGGGTAAGATGTAGACAGCCTTACCTCTATCCCATAGGGATAGAGAGGCTGCTTCCGTTGAGACCCCCGGCTCGATAGTAGTTTTGCATCAAGCCTTGGACATAAGGCACATAGCACTCAATCATCGGGACACCGGCTGATCGGTGCATGTGCCCTTGTCTTTCGGCTATCAACGCCACCACATGATGCCTGATTAACCTTCCGCCACTTTTAACGTTATTTTCACGAGATTAGTAAAATAACGTCAAAATTAGTGCAATTTTACTTTTGCCCACCCGAAGGTTCACACATATATACATTATATGCGCGCACCGCAAGTAGGGCGTATCATATGTCATAACTCAAAACTAATATCCTTATTCCTTCCAAAAGGCAACCATGGAAACCTCTCAACCTCTCACCATAGAAAGCTTCTCCTACTCTTGGTTAATCAACCAAAAACCCTCCCTAGACCACATCTTCGATCAAAACAACTGCAACAACGAAGATAACAACACAAATTTCTGTTTCAATCTTCCACATGCTACGAATCTTGTCGATGCCGATGAAGTTATTTTTAATGGACACATAATTCCTAAATCCATCAATCAGATCAAGCTTTACTCGTGTCCCGCCACACCTGTGGTTCATTTTCCACACAAAAAACCTTCAAAATGTACGAAAAAATATAGTCAACTTATAGCAAGTTGGCGAGTTTCATCCAAGAAGTTGTTTAGAAAGTGTTTTAGCTTTCTTGTACCTAGAAAAAGTACAAGGATTGTAGACAGTTCAAGCAATTCAGTTTGTATATCATCTTCGGTTGTTACATTCCGGAGATCAAAGAGCTGGAGTCACAATTCAACAAGTGGGTCTCATATTTCGTGTTCAAATGATAAAGCATACCATGATTATAATGAAGGATCGGTTCATGAGGCCATTGTTCACTGCAAAAGATCATTAGGTAATGCTTTCTGAATTATATATATAGATATATTTCTAGAAGCGTATATTAATAATATACAAGCAACTCTTAACGTGAGAAACGTACACACATATGTGGTAATTACGCTAATACTATTGGTACTCAATAGTTTTTGAATTAGAGTTACTATTACTCAACTTCATTTTGTAATTACTATAGTTCAAAACTGTAAAATAATTACTGTAGTTATTTTTACCTTTAATACGTTAATTTGATCTCTTTCGGATCCCACCCCTTATCTTAGCTTTATGCTATCTTTTGTAATTAAACTTCTCATGCTGCATGAGTTTGGTTTTTGATATGCAGAAAAGTGAAATGAAAAGAAGAAGAAGGGAGGAGATGAAACCTTTATCAAGAAGAATGATAGAAGATATATACGTACTGTCGTTTCTAAAGGATTTGGTAAACTATATATATATATATGAAATTAGAATATAAGTCACACATGTAAAATCATAAAGGAAATATGGTTGGGTTTAAGGCATTTCTCATCTTTTCTTTCATATATATAGTAAAGTTAGAACTAGCTAGTGTAATAAATATCTAATGTTGATTCAAATTCCTGTATGAGAACTTGGCCTTCACCCTCTTAATCTCCTCCTCTTTATATAGGGAATTAGATGTCTTTCATCATGGTTTCTCTCTCTCTCAACCCCTCTTTCAACTATCTCAAACGAATTATATAACGAGTTATGATAATTGGTTCATGATAGAGTTGAAGACCGGCCATGATATTTAACAATAAGGGTCACAACAAGAACTTTTTGACATAGATCGCAAGTTGTGATATATGGATCTCAGATGCATATCAAAGGTATAAACCTTTAAATTGAGAATATTAAGAATTAAATGAGTTATTTGTTCATTTATGTTATGTAAACTAGTAATGTGTGAATGTGTGTGAAAAATTATATGATTTGATTTGAAAACTTGAAAAATATGGCTTTTATAAAGGGGTTGTCCATGCTAGTACAAAGGTCGGAGTTAGCTTACGTAAGCCATATGTCGGGTCTAACATTTTCCTTTTCCCCTACACTTGTCATACGTTGTATCTTAATTCGTTTGATTTTTTTGTTTTTAACCAAGTTTTAATGTATTTTTAGTTGTGTTCTCACTTAAAATTGCTAATATGTTATTTAAACATATAATTTGGGATGAAAAGGCATGATCGGTTTTCGAGACGAAAATCGGACTAAATATTTAATTAGCCCATACCCATATGCCACAAAACTTGTAGATTTCTAAAGTTACACCATGGTTTTATCAGTACTCATTTATTAAATATGAACGAGGTTTGTGAAAACTTGAATGTAAGTTATTAGTTTTATAAATAGTTAATGTGACTAGTCATATGTTAAATTTTGAAAAATATGAAATCATTTTGAAAAATATTATAAAAAGGTTTACGAAAATTAGAGTGTTGCATCTTACTTATTGATGAAAGATTCCAAATACAAGCAAAGGAAAAACAACTTAAAGAGTTAATTGTCATTTTAGTACATATGACTTGTTTAATTACACAATTTTAGTATCGCTTTTGAATTTATTGCTAATGGATACTTGACGTTTTTCAAACTTGTCATTTTAGTATCATAAGTACTAAAATGACAAGTTTTAGAAACGTGAGATATCAATTTGCAATAAATTCAAAAGCAGTACTAACGTTGAGCAATTGATAAACCACCTGATAAACCACCGTATACAAAAATGGCACTTAAATCCGACTTTAAATGAAGTCATATTACTTGTCCAAGTCTCAAGGACAATTTGTAACGTGGTTATTAGTTAACCTTAGTTTGAATGAATTTAAGTAATGTGGTTTGCTTGCAAAATAAATGGTTTAGGATTATTCACAACTAAAATATAGCCCGTGTAATACACGAGTAATTAAAAAATGCAACTAAAAAATTAAATCTATACTATATAATAAATAAAAGTTTCTCATGTCATATGTCATTCTCTTATGCATTCTTATTTTTTCTTTCCGTCTCTCTCTTCTATTAATTATGCGTACTTTTTAAAGTTTATTTATATATATTTTGTTTATGATTTCTCTAATTGCTTTTACAAAACGTATTTTATATTTTCAAAAAACGGTTTATTTATAAAGTTGAACATTTTCATTATACAACGGGTTCATTGTTAAAAACATGTGGATCTTTTATTGAACCCAACCCGCATTCTTTTCACCTATAACCGTAACATCTTTCTTTCTATCCTTATTTTGTTGATCAAAACATTACCGATTCTCCTTTAATGTACATTCTTCAACTAATCGAACGTTTTCTTCTATTGGTGGGGGGGTTCGTATTGTTTCGATTGTACCGTTTATGTTCTTATAATACTATTTTACTTTATTTGCTACTATATTTTTAGTGCATTATCTAATGTTGTATCGAAAGAAGTATTTAGAGATTTATGTTTTATTTTTAAGTTTGTGAATAGTAGTTATAATTTAACTTCGTACTTAATGTATTACTCAACTTTATTTATTAAAAGTTATCACTTACAAAATTTAAGTTGTTTAAACCGTGTAAGACTTGGGTGCATAACCTAGTTTAATAATATACATAATAACATATATTATGGATTCATAAGGTATAAAAAATAATAAATAAAATTTTATAATTCATAAATGTCTAAAAACTCATTTAATACAGTATTTAAAGTTATATTTGTAACTTTGTTAGTAATTTTATAAATGATAATGATATTAGTTGACATCCTAGTTAGTTGGTTACTTTAATTGAATGACATGTAGAAAAATGATTTTGTTTGAATAGTATAAGTTGATGTGGTTCAAGATTGTACGGTATGGTTTAAGACAATAATATCTTTAAACTAAAAATGATACAACAAGGAGAACATGAATACATCAACAATATTTTTTTACGGCAGTCTAGTCATATCCTATTTTGTTAAACATAAAATGTAAAGGAGTTGAACTCAACCTCTTTGAATTTATAGTCGTGATGTTTTAGCTTTGTTACAATTTGTGTCGCGGTCTTGTTAGTAGCCGATGAGACTTAATGTGGACTCCTGTGGAGCCACTAGAACTTTATATTTAGAAAGCTAACAATGAACTTAAAAAAAAACATATTAAAGTATGAGGCCCCATAAAGTATTATTAGATAGATCAAAGATATTTACAAACAGTAATAACTTTACTAACATATTCACACATGCGTTAATATAATTTATTTAGAACAACGATTTTCTTGTATAAGCTATTATACTTTTCAAATTTGAAGAGCTTTAATGTCTCACTCTGACTAGATTATATTGTCTTAATCATGGTCACGCTAGCTTTGTTAATTACTACATTTAGTTTCATAATTATATGTGCGTGAAATTGCTTTTTACACCTGGTTAAATTTCTATTACACATATATGTAACATTGTTAATACATACATACGGGATACTGGATAGTTCACGCGAGAAGTTATGTTAACGTGAGAAATCAATCTAGACCACTCATTTTGTTTTAATTTTAAACTTCTAAAATTAAATGAAAATTATATAAAAGCAACATTAAATATGTTTTCTCTCCAATTAATATAGTTAATTGAACCATATAATTATCTCTTCAATTAACATAATTAATCAAACCAAACATTAAAAAATATTAATAATTTATTCTCTCTCATTATTTCATCCTACACAAAATTTCTTCATACATGTGTAGTATTGAATAACCTAAACTTGTATTTTTGTATATCTACAGATAACCTACACTTGTGTTTATATTTTTTTCATATAAAAAACATTTTTCCTACGCATATAAAACATAACTTGCATAAAAAAAATACCAAACATTAGTTTTTTTGCACAATTATATATAACCTGCACAAAAATATATATAACTTACACAAAAGTATATAACCTATACATGTATATGTTTTGGTGTATGTTATATATTATTGCGCAAAAACACAAGTGTATGGTATTTATTATTGTGTAGTTATACTAATTATATGCATAGGAAAAATGTTTTTATATATCAAAAAATAAAATATATATAAACACCCAAGTGTAGGTTATTCAATAACACAATATGAAAAAAAGTATAAAAATTTATGAAAAACGTTTTTAATTGTAATGTATGGAAAAAATATTTATAATTGTGTAGAATAAATCATGAGATAGGAGAATTTTTTAATTTATTTTTGAGTTAAGTGTCATTTTAGTATCTGTGGTTTGGCCAACTACGCAACCTTAGTACCTATTCTTTATTTTGTGCAAATGGCTACCTCGTTCCAAAAACTTGCATTTTTAGTACTTTTTTTCTAACTCAGTCAATTTTTTCCGTTAAGTCAGGGATAATTTGATAACTTCTTTATTTTCTTTTCTTTTAAACGCTTATATCTTGTAAACCCTAAATTCCCAAATCATAACATCAAAATTCAAATCCTAAATCTCCAAACCCTTTCTCCATATCATCAAAGGGTTTAAATATTTACGATATTTGGGGATTCAGGATTTGGATTTTGATGTTATAATTTGGGGATTTAGGGTTTACAAGATATAAGCGTTTAAAAAAAAGAAAAGAACAAAGTAAATAACGAAGTTACCAAATTATCCTCGACTTAACAGAAAAAATAGACGGGTTTAGAAGAAAAGTACTAAAACTGCAAGTTTTTTGAAACTGAGGTAGCCATTTGTACAAAATAAAGAATAGGCACTAAAGTTGCGTAGTTGGCCGAACCACATGTACTAAAATGATACTTAACTCTTTATTTTTTAAATATCTGTAAGGCCCCGAACTCGGTAGCCCTACTTTAGCGTTGGATTTACTCATAAACACAGTTCTACAAATCAGAGTCAATTAAAACTTTCGCGGAAACGTTAGTTAGATCATTCGTTACAAATCATTTAATCCTTTCCTTAAAGCCATAACATAAAACATCATATTTAAAACATCATTTCTTCCATCTTCAGATGCCAGCCGTTCAATCCATGCATGTGCCGTCCTCATGCTAGCTTTTTAAACCTATTTACCTGCGTGCATACTAAAAGTCAGCTACACTGAGTGAGTTCTAGTTAATCAGACGACATACAATACCTACACATATCGTACATACATACATATCTTAACCTTGTATAAATATCCATAAGAGGAACGTCACGTAATATCTATTAAGAGAACTATTATTATTGCCCATGCTATATATTCTCCATAGATTGGGCACTCTATATATATTACCCATAGAGGGAACACTTTATATACTTTCCATAGAAGGAACACTGTACTTTCCATTAAAGGAACACTATGATTTCCATTAAAGGATCATTATGTTTTCCATTAAAGGAACACTTTACTTTCCATTAAAGGAACACTCTATATATTATCCGTAGAGGGAACTCTATGTATAAGTTATTATTTAATATCCATATAAGGAAATCATCACTATTCTTGGCAATACATGCAATATCCGAAGATCGTTCACGTATCGACAAGCAATCATCCTTACATTACATACAATATTCATATCTCTATTATTAACCTGGCAGTACTTGCAATATTCGAAGATCGTTCACGTATCAATAAGCTATCAACATAACATACATAACACCAATGGTTGCTAAAGACAACAAAATAGAAATTATATCAATAATCAATAATAAAAGTAATGAAAAAACAATTTATGACAAGAAAATGTAATGAACGTTTATGACATCATTCGTACATCATATATATCAATCGTATCTTTAACTATCACCTGACGGTACATGCAATATCCGAAGATCGTTCACGTACCAGCAAGCAATCATTTGTATCTATCACGTATATCATACATGGCATACACTTACCATTTTAAGGTAAGTGTATTAACTGTCACATCGAGTATGCACACAACCCCGAAAACATAACAAGGAATTGGGCTATAAACTCACATGAATCCTGTTTCGTTCTCTGTTTATGGTTACTCCTTTCCTTAACTGAGCTCGACTGACTGTACATTAATTATTCGTATCAATATATAAAGCGTAACCATATTGTATTTCTAGTTTAGTTAATACCCTCAACGAACGGGGGTCCGGGGGCAGCGCCCCTGGCAGCGGGGTTCTAGGGGCGGCAGCCCCTAGCGGAGTCCAAGGGGCAGAGCCCCTGGCTAGGGTTAAGCTGCCAGGTCAGCTTGAAAAAATTTTATTTCCATTAACTGTCTTAACATATTTCTCATTAGAATTTTAAATTATTTTACTAATTCGTTTAGCTCATTCTTCATAGCGAATTAAGTCTGATTCGCTATCTGATTCGTTACCTTGTATTTATGAGCGGACATAAATTTAAGCAAACATACATGTTAAGCGAACTTCACTTACGCGAACTTAACTTAAGCGAACTTAACATTAAGCGAACTTAGCATTAAACGAACTTATCAATAAGCGAACTTGTACGATGTGAACATGTCAGTAAACGAACTTAACCAGCAGAGAACTTAATCAACAGCGAAGTTGATAAGTAGGCGAACTTGCTTGCAGGCGAAGTTGTACAGTAGCAGTTTCGGGTTTGGTTTTAACCCCATAGACATCTCATTTTTAACGTGAAATCCTTTGATACGATGTTAATAATTCCCGTAAACGTTCCCGTGGCCATTTTTGGATAAAACACGACCCAGAAATTTATAAAGTTTGGACCTTTAACCTTAAACGTTCAAAACTAGATCTAAGGTTCATTCTAAATGAGCCGTACCTATTTATAGATCCATTAAGTTCATTCTAGCATCAAGTTTACAACATTGCGTTTCGTTTATACCCGATCTACTCTCGGTTCAAGGTTCATGGCCAACCGTTTGTAAAAAACATAACCTTTAAGGATCAAGAACGTACCTTTATTCGTTTTAAGGTTACGGTTTCGCTTGGTATTGAACCTTTATCTTGTATACGGCTTGTATATCAAAGATCCAAGTTTGTTTGATCTCGGGCCTTCCTTTCTCTCTCGGTCGCGGACGGTGTAAGTGTGTGTGTGTGTGTAGAGATTATGGAAAGATGGAATGGGAGTTAGGGTTTTAGGATGGTTTAAGGGGGTATTTATATCCCTTAAAGCCCTGGACCTAAGACCCATTACCCTTTAATCCATCTTAATTAATCCAAGTCCATGATCCTTTCTTTGTTAACACTAATTAATTATTTATGCCCAACAACTAAACGCAACTTTCTTTTATTAAATACGAAAATTTAGGATGTTACAATATCCATGCAACACTAGTTTGTTTATATCACATAATAATATAATAATAAATAAAAGGGTCAGGTTAAACGTACCCCCATTCCTTGCTAACCATACACCCCCTTGAATTTTCATTTCCCCTTAACATTTGTAATTGACATGTTAGTTCCTCTTATTTTATTTTATTGTTTTTTTTAAAATATCAAAGAAAAAACTGTTAAGTTTTTATTCTTGTTTTACAGCTTTATATATATATATATATATATATATATATATATATATATATATATATATTTGTTACTGATTTTATTATTTTATTTCTTTAAGATCTTATTAATAGTTTGTTGATTTTTTTACATGTATTAAAAAGTTTTGTATGTTTTCTATAGCTAGTTTTTTAGTTTTTAGTTTTTTATTTTATATAATGTATTCAAAACAATTTGTTTTTTTGTTAGCTTTGGATACATGAGATTAATGTAACCTGAGAAAACAGCTAAATTTGTTTATCAAGTTGTATGTTATTTAACCCTTTTATTTATAAAAAATAATATGATTTTTTTAAAAGAATATAAGCTATCTATTAATTAAAAAAAATGCTCTCTAAAAAGATTAAAACAAGTATAGAAAAAAATATTTTTTTAAAACAAGAAAAACGACGTTTTTTTTTAGATAAGAAAAAAAATACGTTTTCCTAAGTAAAGAAGAAATATGTTTTTTTAAAGGCTTTTAAATATACATAAAAAGATAAATAGAAAAAAAGGTTGTTAATAAAAATATAAAAACAATGCTTTTATAATAATAATTATAATAATAATAATGATAATAATAATAATAAAAGATAACAAAATGACAAAGAAAACAACAAAAATGTCTAAATTGTATTAATGTAAAACTTAAGGGAGAGAGTATATTTAGTAAAAATGGGTGTGAAGTGGTACATTTAGTAGCACCCTAAATAAAACTAACGGATACTTGAAACAGTCTTAACTCATTTAATTAAGAAGAAATATACCAAAAATAAAAAGAAAAAAAATTCCAATACCACCTTTAGCTAATTAATTCATACATTAAATGTTTTAATTAATTACTAGTATGTCATTATTAATTTTAATCATTGGTTAAAATGATCGAGTGGTTGAGATATCTTCTTACCATTTCTCGCACTTCTTGTAACTAAAATCACTTATCACATGAACTTAAAACAACATACGCATATGTAAAATTATGATTACATATATGTAATTATATATAATAAATAATGAAGCCACTTAAAATTACACGAGCACGCGCGCGTGTGCGCATATGTGTTTTTTTTTCATGTCTAGGCCGTGTATTCTTTTTCTAAACACTTGTCTTAAAATACGTTATGCATCTCATAAATTACAAGGTAACTAATAGTTTTATACTTTCCTTGGAATTTAAAAGGTTGAAAAAGAAACATAAAAATTCCTATGACACATTAATTAGGGCATTTTTCAGGGCCGACTCTGAGAAAACAAAAAAAAATTTGGGTTAAAGGCGAAATTTTTTTTGAGCCTTAATTTAAAAGGCGTACTTTGTTGCTTTAAACAATTAAATTTTTATATGAGTTTACTTAGTTATAATTTGGGTTGTGTAAATAAATTTTGTATAAAAATAGGATTAAAATGTTTTATATAGAATTAGAACATTTAACTTTTTGGTTGAGAGTAATACCCCTATACCACTAGACCAAGCTAGTGGTCATGTAATTGAGTTTAAACATTACATATACATATTGTTTTTAATAAAAATAAATATAATTTAAAAAAAAGAAAATTTCGGGCCTAACGTGGTTTCCGGCCTGTGGCCGTCGACCACCCTGCCACCCCTATGGGCCGGCCTTGGCATTTTCAACCTATTTCTTAAAAATATATGAGTGGAATTTTTAATTTTATGGTATAATTATAAGTGGTTGTGAGCAGAGGGGAGAAAAAATGTTATATGATAAAGTTAAATTTGAAATTTCACTGTTCACACCGTATAATATTTTCTTAAAATATTTGTGTGTGAAGGAGAGAGAAATAATAATGATAAAGATATAAAAGTCATGTATTACTTAATTGAAAAATGAGAAAGAAACTTTAATGATTTTTAGTGTAATTATATGATATATATGAATATATGGTAGAGAACTGAATGTGAATGCTCTTATATATATATATATGTATGTATATATATATATACATATATATATATATATAGGGAGAGGATCATGAGAGAACTCCATTTTATAAAGAGAACTAGAGAACTAATAATGAAGTATTTTTAATTTAATTAAAAAAACATTTTTAAAATTTTTTTTCTTTCATTCTTCTTATATGTTGTTATTTTTCACCACAAAAAATATAAAAATAAAATAAAATAAAAAATAAAAAAAATTAACGTTGTAATGCATATATGCAATACATCGACTTTTTTTATAATGCATATTTGCAATAGTGTGCATTTTGGTATTTGAAATAGTGTTGAATAGCATATATATAGTTGTTTGTATTGTATATTTTGCAATAGTGTTATATTATATACAAAAATTAAAAAAAATCAATATAGTGCATATATACATTAGTGTTGTATTACATATATGCAATAATGTGTTTTGCATACAATTATTAGTGTCGTATTTGCATATATTCAATAGTGTGTATTGGATAATGTATTTGTGTTGTATTGTATGCAATAAAACACTATTTTATATATACAATACACATTAATGCACATACGCATTACATCGGCGGTTTTTTTTCTTTTTTTCTTTAGGAACATTATCATTTTGTTAGAAGAAGGAAATAAAAAAAAATCACAAAATATTTTTTTTTAAAAAATAGTTAAAAATAATTCTTTACTATTTTCTAGTTCTCTATTTAAAAGGAGTTCTCTCTGAATCTCACCCCTATATATATATATATATAAGAGTTCAAATAAGAATAAGGATTTTCCTAGAAATGGTAAGAACCAACAAATTTTTGACACTTGACATTACAAATGATGGTGAAAGAACAATTCTAGGAAACTATGTCGGTTATAATGACGAAAGAGTAATTTTAAGAAACTATATCGGTTTTTAGTAAATTTAAATCTCAACAATTGATTAATATGATCCAATGATTATTATTTATTCATAGTCTTCTTAGGAAACTACTTCTTTTTAGTATAACCTTCCCCTATATATATATATATATATATATACTATATATAAAGCATGAGTGATGGACCTCTTAATTTTTAAGAAGTACCAAACTTGTTGTTTTTAGTACAAACCATGATGCATAAAATTAAGACACTTTAGGGGCAATTTTGTCTTTTAACAATTTTGTCTTTTAGCAAAAGCAAAATGTTTTTTTTAATTTATTCAAAAATAATTACAATTTTGGTCCTTTAACTTTAATCACATTTTATTAACTTATATAATACTTACATATATACCCCTTATTTTAAACCAACTACCCCGATGACGTTTAAACGTTTATAACTTTTTCGCACGCTAATATTTTTTTTTAAAACATTATACTATAAAAACTAGTATTTTATTCTCTTTAATTTGAGTATAGTATTGTTATATCATTTTTCATTTTAAAGAAACTTAACGTGTTACATGATTACCATTAAAAACCGGCATATGAATCGGGCGAGTTCGGCCGTTCGGATCATGGGTCTAAAAAGTTAAGGTTGGAATGAGTCGATACAAAAAGGTTAATTTAGTTTGGGTCGGTCCGGGTTTGGGTTGAAAGGGGTCAAGTCATAACGAATTTCGGTTAGAACATTGTCAAGTGGAACAGGTTGCGGGTCAAGACGAGTTAAATGTAGCGTTACGTGCGCACCGACACCTGACTTAGCATGCACCGTCGTTGTGTGACATGCTTACTAACACCGGTTAAGATTCCAATGTCGCAATATGAGCATACTATCGTCGGGCTACGGGCGTACTATTGTGAAGTCACACACATACAGAGACAGTAACACCGGTTACGCATCTGATGTCATGTTTGCGTGCATACCTCGCCACATCGCACGGGCACGCAACTAGTATATATATATATATATTATCTACTAACTATAATAGTAATTATTTATATGTTCCTAAGAACAGGGCCGTCCCCGAGAGTCCTCTAAAAGTCGAGGGCTCGGGCAAATGAAAAGATGGGCCTAAAAAATTTAAAAAATCAATAACTTGTATATAAATATTTAATATTACAATGATAATTATAATAACAATTAACAAAGTTATTGTAAGAATTGTCAAATTTGAATATTTAAACAATTCGCGTTATTTTAAATAAAAAGTTATTTTGGTTTTTAAATATAAAAAATAAAGAAACATAAGACAAATGAGCATAACAAATAAAATAAAATAAAGCTTATGACAAGAATCGAACACATGACCACCTGTTTTAAAGAAATAGGAAAACCAGTTACACCAATCTATATCTTTTAGCATAGATTAGTTTATTTATATATTATATAATAAATGATTAAAAATAGTTATGGGCCCTAAAATATGGTGGGTCTTGGGCCGTTGCCCTCTTTGCCCACCCTATGAGCCGGGCCTGCCTAAGAATATAATATCAACTATATATAATCATTCATCGAATTTTAAAAGTTCTTCTTAGGTACTGTTTGCAACAGTATAAAATTATACGCATATTGAGAATATAATATATATATCACATGCACAGGTGATCACCATTTGAAGCATGGTCCATGACTTATGCGTACATTATTAAAGTTCAGTTTACTCAATTATTGCTAAAATGTTACTACAGATTAGTCGGCATGTATTTTACGGTGATTAATAAATTATAAAACAAATCACGAACCTTATAAATTTAACAATTCTCTACAGTCTACAGATACAGAAATGGAAATTAAAGAAAAATAAAAAATGAAGATGCATGGATGATCACCGTTTGAAGCATGACCCATGTCTTATATCATGAGCGGCAAGAGATTGCTTGATTTTCGATATATATATTTAGCTATCATTTAATATTTGTAATAATAAGATCGTACTGCCAATCGAAAGTGGAATATCAAGATTCACAAAACCACACGTCCACAAGACAGTAGACGTTGTAGATTGCATAATAACAAGAAATATATAAGTTTGGTTTTTTTTTTTTTTAAATCCGTTGGAACCACCATCAATACTCGGATGAGCTTTTCTAATACGGGATATCAACCACTCACTCCGGTTTTTAAACATCGCTTTAGGCCACCAAAGTGGTTGAACTGGCCCTGACAAAAAGTTATCTCTGAGACTATATTACGAGAATCGAGAGTTCGAGACCACCTATAATGGTTTTCTATGGTGTTGCCAACTTGACTCCCAACTCAGGCTCATAAGTAACAAACTAACTTGATTGTCATTAACACTTTGAAATAAATTAGTTTTCTTCATATTTCATTACTCTCTTTACGGATTTTTATCAACTGTTTTGAAATATCTTTCCTTGGAGAACCAAGATATCTTAATAACTTCTGTACAATGTTCCTTGTAGGACATATGTGCTTAGATCATGCCCTTGTTCAACCAATATTCACATGGTCTTGTCTTTTGTTTCTCTCTTGTTCTTTTATGGATGTAAAAATACTATTGACATTTATATTTAAATTTTAATTGTTATTTTAAATAAATATATAAAAATTTAATATATGTCTTAAAGTAGATCATTTTATGTGTTGGCTAACATACATTAATTTTGTAAAACTAAAGACATACAACCCCATTATCAATCTTTTAGAGCTTTTACACTTGTAACAAAACATAATAGTCCATTCCTCTTAATTTTATTACTTAAAAGCAGTGACGAAGCTTGGACTAAGACACCGGAGGGACCGAACTCAAAATGTATACAAAATTACACAAACAAAGGGGCGGACTTAAATTTTCGGCCGAAAACAGCTAAATTCACACTACGTATAGAAAATTTCAGGCGAAAACGGCTAAATTTTACACTACGTATATAAAGTTTCGGTCGAAAACGGCTAAATTTTACACTAGTATATAAAATTTCGGTCGAAACGGCTAAATTTACACTACGTATAAAAATTTTCGGGCGAAAGCGGCTAAATTTTACACTACGTATATAAAATTTCGATCGAAAACGGCTAAATTTACACTACGTATATAAAATTTCAGGCGAAAAAGGCTAAATTTTACACCACGTATAAAAATTTCGGCCGAAAACGGTTAAATTTTACGCTACGTATATAAAATTTCGGACGAAAACTGATAAATTTACATTACCATGTAAAAAAACAGGGGGGACCAGGGCCACCCTAGCCCTAAGAGTCCTTCGCCATTGCTTAAAAGTAATTAATTTATCTCTTTTAGCTCTTAAGTTTAGTTATCATCAACACAATTTGTTCAACTAGTGCTTGGATATAAGCAGTGGCGGACCCATAAAATTTTCTTATAGAGTTCATAAATATTTTTAGATAATCGCTATATATATACACTTATAAATCAGTTGGAATTTTTAAACTATAATAGCACTAGATAGGCTTTTTTTTTACAAGTGACGCCCTACCCCCATACCACAAGCACAGGTGATAGGACCGCCCTTGGATATAAGAAAACTGAATTTTAATGGTACAAAACTACAAATAAATCAGCCGGATAAGCATGTCTAGCTAGTTGAAAAATAGTATTGCGTGTTGTATATTGATTTTCTATTTATAAAAGTTTTTGATGCCTGATGGATGAAGTTTTATTTTATATAAGAGATGCTTTATATTGGTATCTATATATGATCAAGGCAATCTCTTTATGTTGGCGTTTTCTTTGGGTGGTTGTGACATGTGTGTCATTCTCTGATTTTGACAAAATTGATTTGTTGCAAGTGTCAAGTCTATTTATTATGCGAGTGTTTTTTTTTATGAAAACAACTCGTTTTTTGTTTGAGTTGTTAAAAATGCACCACGTTTTGATACAAACCAGAGACAAATAAAGGGTGAATAATTGTTTCAAAACTACATATATAATTTTTTTTTCCACTGATGAGGCTTAGTTGTAATTGGCTAGTTTAGTTTGTGTTAAAATAAACTGTACATAATACGAAGAGACAGGGCCGGCTTCGAAAACACAATTATTTTTTTGTGTTTAAGACGAAAATTTTTTTGGACCTTAAGTAAAATAAACATTTTTTTTGTTTAAACAATTTAATTTTAAGTGGGCTTACTTACCACTTAGTTATTATTTGAGTTGTGTAAAAAAACTTGTGTATAAAAGTAAACATAAAAATATCTCAACTAAGACTAGAACCTACAACCTCTTGGTTGGATGTCATACCTCTTTGCCACTAGACCAAGCTAGTGGTTATGAAATTATGTTGAAACATTATTTATACATAATTTTTTTTATAAAACTACATAAAAAATTCTAATTTTTTTTCGGGCCTAGCGGGGTGTCGGGCATGTGGCCGCCGACTACCCGGCCACACCCCTAGGCCGGCCCTGTTCTCAGGTCTTATCTATTGGAGATAACCCTCTATTCTCAGATTCAGCCAAGTATCGCTATCTTGTAGTTGCAGTTCAGTAACCCTTTCAATACTTGATAATGCCTTCGCAATCGCCCTGTCTGAAAATCACTATGATTAAATGAATACTACAATACCTAAATGGCACCCTTTATCATAGCCTACTCATACGACACACCTTGATCTACTACTACACGAATAGCATTTGCCGCTGCGGTTTGAGCAGCAAACGGCGTCCCTCTTCTTGTACCTTTGAAGCCACAAAATTTTTTTAACATACTCAAAAATATTCCAACTCTTGCTCCACCTTCCATGCATTCGCTGATGTTCTGTTGGGAATTACTGAGTCGACTTATGGCTATTGCGTGGAGCGACTTGGGATAAAAGAAACCAGTTATCTTGGCGTGCAAGTAATCGGGTTATTTATGGATAATTATTTTATGGAAAAATATATTTTAGGTTTAGATGAAAAAAATTATCATGTTTATTTTATTGTATCCTAAATATATTCTAACGTGTTTAGGTTAGTCTATATATACCGTATATATACCGTGTTTAGGGTGAGACAATTTGTATCAAGTTTTTAAGTTAGATTTCTTGATCAATAAAGTTTGTGTGTTAGCCAAATATTGTGTTCTTTGTTCCCGTTCATCTGATTACAGAAGAAATCGAGCAACGGTCGGCAATCGAGACAAGGGTTGTCGACGGGCTGAGATTTGGTGACCGGAACGTTGTTCTTTGCTATTCGGCGGCAATCGGTGATCATGTTTACGCTAGAGGAAGTTGGAACGGGAGATCCGTGACGCGATCGAAACGTGTATAGATTTTGATCAGGTTTTCTAAAGTGGTGCAAAACGAAGTCAACCGAAAGATTATTTGTTGAAGTGAGTGGTTCTACACAGCACGGAAATAAACAAATTATATTTGTATAGCAATTAAAGAAGAAATAACACAAAAGCTACAAAAGCTAAAAGCCTAAAAGGTAGTTTTATTCTTTTTTTTGTTGCTGCTAACGAAGAACGAAAAATAAATAGAAGAAAAAGCAAGGGGGTTATTTCTTTTTGTTCTCTTGGTTCAACAAATCTTGATTGGCTTGTTTTCGCGGTTAAAGTTTAACGAACAATGATGGGTGATCAATCGGCCAAAGAAACGAACAAGAACCCGAACTTGTTTCAATGTCCGAAACTAACAACAACAAATTACACGGACTGGGCTATGAATATGCGCGTGTTGATGAATGTGCATGGCGTGTGGGAAACAATCGATCCGGGTAACGACGATGCAAAACTAAACAATATTGCAATAGCCTTGATTTTTCAGTCGATCCCTGAAGCACAGATTTTACAAGTTGTTAATCTGCGCGCGACGAAAGAGATGTGGGAGGCGTTAAAAACCCGACATCTAGGTGCAGAACGGGTGAAGGAGGAGAAGCTCCAAACCCTAACGTCAGACTTCGACGAGTTGAAGATGAAAGAAACAAGGACAATTGAGAGTATGCAGCCACGTTATCGAGCTACTTATCAAAAGCCGCCACGCTCGGAGAGATATTCTTGGAAGAAAAAATGGTAAAAAATTTCCTTACAAGTCTTTCGAGACGTTTTATTCATATAATGGGATCACTCGAACAAGTTTTAGATTTAAAGACTGTTGGGTTTGATGATGTGGTGGGTCGATTAAAAGCCTATGAAGAGAGGATAAAAGAAGACAATATTGAAACCGAGAGCAGTCAAAGTCGGTTAATGTTCACTAAATCTAAACCGTTTAGCAGGTGTCGAGGTCGAGGATCCTATGCTTCAAGAGGACGGGGATGCTGTTGAGATGATAAGAAAGGAAAAGGTACGAAACGATATTTATCACACATTTAATGTTACAGGTGCGATGAATTCGGGCACTTTGTCTCGAGGTGCCACGACCGATTTCGGAAAGATGAAGTAAATCTAAACCGAACAGAAGAAAATGAAACAAATGGTTTAGATGCTTCGTTTTTCATGATGGAAGGTGTTCGGGAAATCGTGTACCTTCAAGAAGATAAAGTAATTCCGACAAAGTATGGTACCGATTCGGGCGAGACCGACATGTCGCTCTTAGATAACGGTTCAAGTTTCCATATGACGGGAAACCGTGAATATTTTGCGGAATTAAACGAACAAATAGTCGGACGAGTAAGGTTCGGGGATAGTTCTTGTGTACCGATCAAAGGAAAGGGTTCAATTATATTTGAAGGTAAAGTGGCAAACGATAAACTAATGACCGACATCTATTATATTCCGGGTTTGCAGTGTAATGTGATATGTGATTAGTTTGGGTCAAACAACTGATTTGTGATATACAGATGAAGAGTAGCTACTTAACGATGCACGATAGTAGTGGGAGGTTATTAATGAAGGTCACGAGGAACGCCAAGATGCTTTATACAATCTGACTAATTATTGTGTCACACCCCATCTTAGGCCTAGGCGTGTGACCAACAGTTGGTACCGTTTTTGTAAATTAATCAGAGTTGCGGGTTAAGTGCGGAAAAATATTTAGCGTGGATTAAATATTATATTTATAAATCAAAAGACGAGATTATAAAATACCCGTTAATGTTTACAAAATATTACTTTTTTATCTAAACCATCATTTACATATATTTTAAGTTTATCAAAAATGATCTGAGCCATCAGATCGCCTACTCCAACTTTGATACTTCAAGCGGCTAATCTTCATTACCTATAAAATGTTTAAAAATACGTCAGCAACACATGATTATACTTTATTTCTTTATTATTATCTAAAATCATTTAAATAATAATTACACTTTGTCTATAACAAATAATTATATTCATAAAATTATCTTTATATATATTTTCTTTGTTTCTTTTGTTTATTCTCGAGGTATTGAGTATACCCTCGACTTAGGGTTTTAAGCCTTTTGATATTTTATTAACATTTTATTCGAGCATTATGCCTACCTTGCTTCGCTTATGAAACCCTGAAAACTTTGGGCAGCACTTCGACACCTTTACTTCCTTTAAATTTCCTTGATCAACACCTTTATTGGCACACGAATCGAGGCACACCAATCTTCTTAACTCGTTGACACGCACTTCGAGGCGGAGCGTTGGGTCGTCTTGGGATGGCTCGTACTTCAATGTAATGTCGTCGGTGTATTGCACGTGCTTCGAGGTTTCGTCGGTTCAGGGAACGAAAATCGAGAAAGCTTGGCACGTTTATCGAGATAGAGTGAAAGAGAGTTTTCTAGAGAGAGAAAGAGTGTGTGAACTTGAGGTGTGATGGAATAAGGGCTGGAGGCCCCCTTTTATAGGCTGACCAGGGTCCCCGTCGCGATACGCGATGGGCCTAAAGATAGCCGTCGCGATACGCGACGTAGCTATGATGACACACCTTGTAGTCTTGCCACGTGGTGCCATGTGGCAGATGCGGTGCCACATGGTGACACGTGGCGGACATTGTGCCATGTGGGGACACATGGCGGGACATGTGTCCCTATGTCAGACCACGTCATCGCGATACGCAATGACGTTGTGTTAAAGGTGATCGCGTATCGCGATCTGGCCAAAAATCAGAATTTTTATTTTTAACCTTGGAGTTTAGAACTTGACATTTTTAATCCAAAATTTTCATGATGTTACACTATTGCGTGGAGCGGCTTGGGATACAAGAAACCGGTTATCTTGGCGTGCAAGTAATCGGGTTATTTATGGATAATTATTTTACGGAAAAATCTATTTTAGGTTCAGATGGAAATAATTATCATGTTTATTTTATTGTATCCTAAATATATTCTAACGTCTTTAGGTTAGTCAATATATACCATGTTCAGGGTATGGGACAATTTGTATCAAGTTTTTGAGTTAGATTTCTTGATCAATAAAGTTTGAGTGTTAGCCAAATATTGTGTTCTTTGTTCCTATTCATCTGATTACAAGATGTTCACTAGCAAGAACCCTCCGTACAAAAACTCGAAAATTGTTTCTAGGTCATCCAGTGAATTAGATTTTAAAGCTCTAGCTGATATGGTTGTAATATTAACATGGTCACAAACTCTTCTTTGAGAGCTTTGAGTAGATGCAAAATCTACTCTCACGCTCAGGTGTGATAATTTGGGCGCTCAGGTGTGATAATTTGGGCTACCTATCTTACAGCTAATTCAGTCTTACATGCTCGAACAAGGCATGTTGAAAATTGTTTTCGCATTGTCTACTAAAAAAGTAGCTTAAGGAAAACTCCGTATTCAATTCATTTCTATGTATGACGAAATTGAAGACATGTTCACAGAGCCGTTGTCGTCTCAAAGATTAATGCTTTTGAGGCACAAGCTATAGGCCAGTGGGTCACTTCCCGTGCTTAGATTGTAGTGGGATCTTTGATCATTTATTCATGTTATTAATTATTTTAGTATAATGTGATTTGTGTAAATACTCTTGAGCAGTGCCGGATCCAGGAATTGTTTACAGTGGGTTCACTATTTGAGTCGGTTCAAAGGTTCACTCTTTGGATCGATACGACAGTTCGGATCAGTTAAGGTTTATCACATTATAAAAATACGATGAAATAGCAAAAACAAACATCATCCTTAGAAACTAAAAAAGATATCATATAAATACGATAGTCTTTTTGATTTAAAAAAAAATACTTTATAATCGTGCTTTACAAATTTTTATCTTTTGAATACCTAGCATTACATTTTGCATCCGAAATATATATATTGAAGGAGCTTCCTTTCAATGTAACAGATGCAAAAAAATATTCAAGTATACATCACTCATTATACGAAGACTATGTCCTCTGTTAGGCAATCATAACCTTTTCAAGTTAGGCAATCAAATGTCAAAATGTTTTTTAACTATATTATAAGTGTGCTAATTTAGCAATTTGGTTACTTTAAGTATCTCCTTACTCAAACTTATTTTGTTAATATTCAAAATTTATGTTAGTTTAGTTATAAGTGTATAATTTAGCAATTAATTTAGTTACTTTTAGTATCTCATTACATAAACTAATATTCAGATTTTATGTTAGTTTAGTTTTGTATGATACAATAGTTAAATTGGATTTTTTATTTATTAATATGTTAAAATGATGAAGACATATTAAACACAGTGGTTTTTCCTCTTGTTATGTAATTTTGATAATTAGTAAAGTGTTTCAAGAATCTTCTTTTAACTCCTTCTACCTGTTTATGCTCGCAAGTAAAAAAGAAACGCGCTGTAATAGGGAATTGAACCTTGGTTCTTACAATAGAATAGTAGCATGTTTACCACCAAACCATTGATTTACTTTGTCTATTGGTTCACTCATAATTTATATGTGGGTTAACTCTCATATGTTGTATAGGCAGTATATATAAATTCCGAAACTCGGTGGGTTCCCGTGAACCCGCACCAATGTACATAGATCCGCCCCTGCTCTTGAGATATAAACCTTTGTTCTAAACAGCCCGAATCATTTGAACAATCAACAAAAACAACTTACCTAAATTTTTATGTGCTTTGATTTCCAACTATCTCAAAGCAACGAAGATTGTTAACATTTAAATTTTTTAAAACAAAGAAGTTCTACTAACACAATTCATTAAGTTATGCACTTACGTTATGGATATTTTTTTTAACAAAAAAGGTGTAATTGATGAAGAGGTAAATTAATTTGTTACGAACAAGTATGACACGTTTTAAATATAGTGACTGCCATTAAATACTAGCAAACAATTAAAAAGACTATAAACCTAAAAGAAGACAACAAAAACAATGTAAAGAAGAAGTTGAAGGGTCATGTCTGTTACAGTCAGTTAAGTTAAGTGTCAATACTGTCATGATCTTTTTTGGAATGATTGGATTTATGGGGGAGTTCTTACATTAAGAAAAGAGAGACTAATTAAGGCCTGATGATGATGGTGGATAATGATGGGATGAAACCTAAAACCCTAAGACCAACCGTAGTTGTCGTGTTTTGCAGCATAACGCCGGGGCACCCCCCCCCCCCCCTCACACGGCATTTTCGGGTGTTTTTTAAACGTTTTTTACATAACGTTGATGATGACTCACATTTTGATAAAGAACAGTTGGCAGCCACCACAACCACCATATTCATCCTCTTCTTGCCATCGTGGTGGTCAAAATCAGACCTTCATGGTCAAAATTGAATCAAAACATATCAAAATTAGACCAAGTCAGTCAAGGGGAACTGGTTCTTACCTAATTTTAAACCAAAATTAGACCAAAATTGTTCTGAATTAAGAAAAATCGAACGAAGCATGGGGCTTGGTCAGTTGATCTTCATCCGTCAAGAAACGTGTTTGGAAGAAGATGAAAAAAGGGGTTAGGTAGGTTAAAGGGGTATGGGGTTTTTAATTAAATTTGAAAACTATTACACTTAACCATCTTTCATATTCACTTGTTTATAATTGGCCCCCAAAGTTGTAAGCTATACATAAAAATATAATAAAAATTGGCAAAAAAATATCCTCATGTAACGTTAAAAATCCGACGGAGTTAACAATTTTAACGTAATTAGCAAGAAGTGGGAATTAAAAAAACAAAAAAGTGTAAAAGTGACTGAGCGCCACGTGACGCATAACGCCCAGGGGGTGGAAATTTATGACTACACCTTCTTTTTTGCAAAAACTATAACTTTGACTGAGCACCACATGTCGCATAACACATAGGTATGAAAAGTCATGACTGCATATGGTCTAACCAACAATCAAATCTCGCTAGAAATGGTTATTTAACGTTTTCCAAATAATAACTAATAATAAGAAACTTATTAAACCACCGACAAATTGTGCAAGTTGTATGTCACCTTTTCACAATTGTCAAAAATATGGTCACATGAACACTCCAAGTCAAAATCTAATAATTTGATTTTGTCGGCAATTTTACTTTTGTGTAGTATAAATAATACTACGATGTAAATGAAAGATTATCCCAATACACATTCTCATCTTTTCCTTTTATCATCTTGTTTCTTTGTTCAAATATTACTTCCATAATCTTGTTGTAAATAAGGCTAATATTATAACACGTTATCAGCACGAGCCGCTTATACCCTAATCAAAAAATGTAATAGACACAAAGGTATCCACATAAGCATCATAAACACTTCTTTAATTATGTACATTGGAAATATATATATGCATATACATATACTAAGTAACAACAGTAATGTGTATAAACATTGTTATTAAAATTTGATAACTATTCTAACTTTTATTTATATATGCACACTAATATTTCATTTAGAAGTTAGGTTTATTTACACTAACAATTCTATTCTTATTATTATGCACACTAATTATATATTTTATAAAATAAACTTTATTTAATATCTTGTTTATTATCTTACTTTAAAATAATTAATATTATATATATATATACATACACACATACAAACGGTAATGTTACCGTTATAAAACGGTAATATAACCGTTGTAAAACGGTTATAAATTTTCACTATAAATAACCAATTATCAACTCCATTTCATTTAAAACAAACATTCTTCTTCTTAAGTTTATCCAAGATAAAGCTTTCAAGATGATTCATCCAGTTTTAATGTTAACTACCATTATGCTGATAATTGTTCTTAATTTGTAATCTCCCACCTAGAGAGTTTAACCTTTTCTTTTTTTCTTTATCTGTTATAGTTTTACCATTGTATTTTCTTTCAATTTTAATAAGTATCCTAATATTTATCTTATTTGTGTTTAGTAATAAAATGGCAAATATCGCAAAACTTGAATTTCCGGCTCTCAATATCACCGAAGATAATTATATGTCATGGACGGCACATGTCAAACGACATCTCAAATCAATGGGTGTTTTGGATACGATAACAGTGGGAAATAATTGTGAGGATCAAGACACGCAAAAGTCGATGTCTTCCTCCACAAACACATTGATGAGATGTTACAATTTGGGTATTCAAATTGTGAGGATCCATGTATTTTGTGGGAAGATTTAAAAAGCAGATTGGATCATCAAAGGGAAGTTCTACTTCCCACTGCTAGAGATGAATGGAACAATCTCAGGTTCCAAAATTTTAAAAAGTAAATGGGTACACCTCCGCTTTGTTTAGAATATGCTCAACGCTCCGATTTTGTAGGCAAACTGTTACCGAGGGAGATATGTTGGAGAAAACTTTCTCCACATTTCATGCATTAAATATAACCTTGCAAACGCATTATCGATTGCAGAATTTTAGGAGATACTCTGAACTAAATGCATTTCTCCTTGTAGCAGAAAAGAATAATGAATTATTGATGAAAGATCATCAATCTCGTCCCACGGGATCATTAGCAATACCAGAAGCAAATGTTGCTCACAAAAATTCTCATAAAAATTCTGGTAATAAATGGGAACAAGGTCGTGGATGAGGCCATGGACGTGGCCGTGGTCATTTGGAAAAAAGGCATTTTAATGATCGTAAGCATTCATTCAAATGGAACACTAATTCTTACAGTCGTGGTCGTAACTAGAGATCCAATAATTATCATGTCCCACACAATACCAATTCCAACCACCACAATAAATGAAATGGAGCTGGTAGGTCCGAGAACAATGGTACACCCTGTTTTAGATTTGGAAGTACAAACCATTGGGCAAAGGCTTGTCGCACAGCTCCACATCTGTGTGAACTGTACCAAGCCTCTCTTAAAGGAAAAGAGAAAGAAATTAACCATGTTGATAACTTTGATGATCTCAATGCTGATCTGAGCATTGCAGACTATGATTTGGATCTCTGAAACAAATGTTGCTTTACGAGAATAATTATATGCAACAATTAAGTGTGTTTCACATTATCTTTAGTTACGTAGTTTTCTTTCATGTACTGTTTGTTTTTCAATTAAATAAAGTTCTTATTTACATATCATAATGTCTTTGCTATACACTTATTATTTTTCTTAATACTTTCAAGATTTAAAATGAAAATCACTGTAGCACAAGATCAAACAAATGAAGATCATATATGTATAGCGGATAGTGGAGCCACGCATACTATACTTAGATCTAAAAAATATTTTCATAAACTGAAACCGACAAAAGGGATCATCAATACAATATCAGGTCCTACAAACTTGATAGATAGAGTGGTGTCACACCCCGACTTAGGGCCTAGGCGTGTGACCACAAGTTGGTACCTGTTTTGTAAATATATCATAGTTTATGGGTTAATTTTAGCGGAAGACTTTAGGATGAATATAATATTAATTTACATTGAAATTTTACTCGGGAATTAAATACCCGAGTATTGGTTTACAAAAGATATGTTTTCTTATTACAAGGATTTTATATCAAAACGGAGCCATCTTGTACGTGCTTCTATCTTCATTAAGACTCCAATCCTTGTTAATGCTACTTATGCTTAATTACTTGCAATGGGTTGGAAAAATACGTCAGCTATATGCTGGTGAACACGTATGACTCAATAAATCATTTTGAATGACGATTACAATACAAATGTAGTTTTCTTGACAATCTCAGCGGAAGCATTTCTACTTCCGGTATATGTACCACTGCCGTACACACACAACGGTATTTCCCGAGCCAAACGGCCCTAAACTGAAAATTGGTCATGACCGTTTAAGCTCGTGGCTTCATTGCCTTTGATTGATTGATTGATTTGAGCTTTAATAGTTATGTTTGGATCTATACACATGCGTATTTGGTCTGAGTTGATATTATTCTCTACTTTGTATTATAATGTTTTAGAGATTTCATTATCTCATGTAGACATTGATTGACTCGTTAAGACAAACACCCGTTCGTCTCATTGAGTATAAATATGTTTCGACTGATTAAAAAGTTTTGAACGTATTCACCTGTACCGTCGGTGTTGTAAACCTTGACTGATTGATTGATCGACTGTGAATGATATTAACCTATACATAAATAGGTTCGTATGAATGTTTTGAATGATGTTAAGCTATGATTGTAAGCTTAACCTTTAAATCGTTTATCTTAGATTGTGAATGAAAACACTTAGTTTTTTGTGACGTTTGATATAGCATGCTTTGGCCTAATAGGTTCTATCACGTTGGTAAGTTTCTCCAGGTAAGTAACAGGTCCCTCGGTTGATTGGGATTTATGCGAATTACTTTTCCTTAGGCAAGAAACTTACTACTAATGATATCCCCCTTCCAGTTACTACATGCCCGTCAAAATATATCTTTCGTTTAACATTACTTCATCATGAAGTAACGTTTATGAAAACATGATTGTGAATGAATGTTTGTAAAATACGATCAAGGTTAAAGGCCATAGCCTCGATTGATAGTCTAAGCTATAATTCAAATAACTTAAACATAACCCCTACCTTAGTTCGGATGCTTAGATTGATAATAAGAAAAACGCAGGATCTTGATCTACTTGCTTAAGTGATTACTACTTAATTATAACTTCGTTTCTTGCACGAATATCGAGAAAACAGTACGTCGGCTCGCTACGGCAACGGGGCACGTTATCCAAGGCTATGTGTGTGTAAAGAAAGGTGTGTTTGGGATGAAATGGGTTCATGCCCGTCACCCCCCTTTTATAGCCAATTTTTGTAGCCTGTCGCGTACAGCGCCCGGTCCCTTGGGACTGGTCGCGTACCACGGCGCCGCAAAAATACGCCGCCTTATGCGGTGGTGACACATGGCCTGTCACATTGCGCCACGTGTTGACACGTGGTTGGACACGTGTCCATTGACTCAGCAACCCTATCGCGTACCGCGATGGGTTATATGTTACCCCCGTCGAGTACCGCGGCGGGACAAAATTTTCAGAATTTACAATTCTGGTCCCTGTACTTTCTAAGTTAATATATTTAAGCTTAAATTAAGAGGGTTAGGAACGTGGTGTTACATCCTCCTCACCTTTTGAATAATCTCGTCCTCGAGATTTATTGGAATAAATTGGGATACTTTTTCTTCATTTCTGACTCGAGTTCCCACGTATACTCGGGTCCTCGTCTTGAATCCCATTTGACTTTCACAAGCTTGAGTCGTTTGTGTTTTAGAAACTTGATCATGTTATCTTCTTTTTGAATCGGCTTTTCAACAAACTTAAGCTCCTCGTTGATTTTGACATCTTTCAATGGCATTGCAAGGGTTTCATCGGCTAGACACTTGCGTAGATTGGACACATGAAACACATCGTGAATACCCTTCATCTCCTCGGGTAATTCTAGCCGATAAGCAACTGGTCCAATTCTTTCAAGTATCTTGAATGGTACAACGAATCTTGGACTCAGTTTTCCTTTCTTCCCGAATCGGATGACACCTTCCAAGGCGACACTTTCAATAAAACTCTATTGCCTTCTTTAAATTCTAATGGCTAGCGACGTACGTCCGCATAGCTCTTTTGTCTATCTCTTGATGCCTTTAATCGTTCTCGGATTTGTATAACTTGATCAGTGGTTCTTTGAACAATTTCGGGTCCTGACAACTGACTATCACCTGTTATTGACCAACATACAGGTGTTCTACACTTACGTCCATACAATGCTTCAAATGGTGACGCTTAGATACTCGTATGATAACTGTTATTGTAAGAGAATTCCATCAGTGCAAGATGAGTATCCCAACTTCCTCCTAAGTCGATAACACAGGCACGAAGCATATCTTCCAGGGTTTGAATTGTTCGTTCACTTTGGCCATCAGTTTGGGGATGATAAGAAGTACTTAGGTTTAATCGAGTCCCCATAGCCTTTTGAAAACTTGACCAAAAATTCGAAGTAAAACGGCTATCTCTATCGGATATGATGGATAGCGGCACACCATGTAAGGATACTATGTTTTCGACATATAGATGTGCTAATTTATCCATACTAAACGTTTCTTGAATTGGAATAAAATGGGCAGACTTGGTAAGTCTATCGACAATAACCCAGATCGCATCATTTTGGCGTGAAGTTTTCAGTAACTTCATGATGAAATCCATAGTTATCATATCCTATTTCCATATCGGGATTTCTGGTTGTTGTAGTAATCCTAACGGCTTTTGATGTTCAGCTTTCACTTTAGAACACGTCAGGCATTTTGCTACATTCAAAGCAATGTCTTTCTTCATCCCGATCCACCAATAATCATCTTTTAAATTGTGATACATCTTGTCGCTTCCCGGATGCATCATATATTTTGACTTGTGTACTTCTTCTAAAATCTTATCTCTTAGACTTCCGATTATTGGTACCCAAATCCTAGTACCAAGTCTAAGTATTTCATCACTTCCTTTAACTAGTTGATCGATTGAACCATTCTCTCTTTCAGCTTTAATATTTCCTTCTTCCAGTGCCAATTTCTGAGCTTCTTTGATCTGACTAGCTAAATCAACTTTAAGTTCTAGTCTGAGAGCTCGAACTCTCTTTGGTTGCTCATGTTCTTTTCTACTTAAGGCGTCAGCCACAGCATTTGCCTTTCCTTCATGATATATGATCTCACAGTCATGGTCATTAAGTGTTTCCATCCGACGCCTTTGCCTCATATTCAATTCCTTTTGATCGAATATATGCTTCAGACTTTTGTGATCAGTATATACCGTGAATCTTACACCAAACAAGTAATGTCGCCATAACTTCAACACGAAGATTATAGCACCCAATTCAAGGTCGTGTGTGGTGTAATTCTTTTCATGAGTTTTCAATTTTCTCGAAGCATAAACAATCACTTTCTTTCCTTGCGTCAAAACACTTCCCATTCCCGTGTGCGAAGCATCACAGTAAATGATAAAGTTTTCTAGCCCTTCTGGCAAAGCCAGAATCGGCGCATTAGTTAACTTTTGTTTTAGTGTTTCGAATGCTTCCTCTTGCTTCGGTCCCCATTCAAACTTAATTGCTTTCCTTGTGAGTGAAGTTAATGGGACCGCTATTCGGGAGAAGTCTTGAATGAATCTTCTATAGTATCCGGCTAAGCCTAGAAAACTTCGGACTTGAGTCGGTGTATTGGGTTTCTCCCATTTGGTTATAGCCTCAATCTTTGCTGGGTCTACTTGAATACCCTTCTCGTTTATAACATGACCAAGAAATTGTACTTCGGACAACCAAAATTCACATTTCGAGAATTTGGCGTATAATTTCTCATTCCTTAGGGTTTCAAGTATGATCTTAAGATGAACTTGATGATCGTCTTTGGATTTTGAATAAACAAGGATGTCATCGATGAAAACAATAACAAACTTGTCTAGGTATGGCTTATAAATCCAATTCATCATATCCATGAATGCTGCTGGAGCATTAGTGAGTCCGAAAGGCATCACAGTGAACTATATCGGGTTCTAAAGGCTGTCTTTGGTATATCTTCTTCTTGCACCTTCAATTGATGATAACCCGATCTTAGGTCAATCTTGGAAAAACAACTTGCTCCTTGAAGCTGATCAAACAAGTCGTCGATTCTTGGTAATGGATATTTGTTCTTGATCGTGACCTTGTTCAGTTCTCGGTAATCTATGCACATCCTCATCGATCCGTCATTCTTCTTTACGAACAAAATTGGAGCTCCCCACGGTGACGAACTCGGCCGTATGAATCCTTTATCCAAAAGTTCATCTAACTGTTTCTTTAGTTCTTTCATTTCCGCTGGTGCTAGACGATAAGGTGATTTGGCAATTGGTGATGTTCCTGGAATGAGGTCAATCTTAAATTCTACTTCTCTATCAGGCGGGGCTCCTAGTAGCTCATCAGGAAATATATCTTGAAATTCGGACACGATTGGCACTTCCTCCATCTTCTTTGGTTCGGGTTCTTTCGTTACATAGGCCATGAATGCAAGGTACCCCTTACCTATGCAATGACTTGCTTTAATCTTGGAAATGATTCCTACGTTTCCTCCTTCTTTATCTCCGGTTATACGAATGGTTTTATTATTGGGTGTTAGAATGTCGATGTCTCTATCGTTACATAGGATACGGGCTTGATTAAACGATAACCAGTCCATACCTAAAACTACATCAAAACCTGCTAATGTCATGGGTAACAATCAGATAGGTATGACGTGATTGGCTAAAGAAATTGTGGCATTATCTAAAGCCTCGGTTATTCTACTTACATTACCATCAGCAGTCTCGACTTCTAATGTTTATCTAATTTAACTAAGGGCTCATTTAATAGACTACAAAATTTATAATCTATAAAGCTTTAGTTTGCACCCGAATCAAATAGAACTCTATCATAAACATTATTTATAGGAAACGTACCGGTGATCACGTCCGGTATGTCAGCTGCTTTTTGAGTATCTAACATAAAGACACGAGCGTTTCCTTTCTTGGCATCGGTCATCGTACCGCTGCCACCTGCACCAACCGTCACTACCGTTGGCCTCTTCTTTGGACATTTAGTACTATAGTGTCCCTTCTCACCACACTCAAAGCATACTCCTGTCTTTTTCCCGCAATCTGTTTCCGAGTGTCTAGGTTTCTTGCAGAATCCACATACCACTGTGTTAGTTGGTCGAAGACATCTACCGAAATGTCTCCTACCGCACGAATTGCAAATGGGGCGACTATACACAAATCCCCCTTCTCTTTTCTTCTCCGTCTTCTTCACCTTTCCGCCCACACTCATTTTTCCATCATCTTTCTTTTTCTCTTCTCGGTTCCTCAACATCCCGTCCATCAAATATCCGGCCAACTCCATGGAGTATTCCGTTGTGGTCGGCATATGTGATCGAACTAAGTCACGGATCTCGATTGCAATTCGTATATGTATCGTGTAACTTTATTGATTTCAGGAGTGACCAAGTGAGGCACGATTCTACAATACTCAAGGAACTTGGTGTTATATTCCTTGAGATTGGTTCCCACAACCTTGTGGTTCCACAGCTTGGTTTGAATTTGATCCATTTCGTTAATCGGGCAAAACTTCTTTGTTACCATAGCTTTTAATATTGCCCAATCTAGATTGTATAAATTCTCTCTACCATTGATTCCAATCAGGGTATTCCACCACTCTAATGCCTCCCCCTTGAACATCTGGGAGGTATATTCACCTTCTCGCTTTCCGTACACTTGCTTATTAGTACAATCGATTCCATTTTTTCCAACCATCGGAGGGTATGTATCACTCCTTTATCCCAGTGGAAATCTTTGGGGTTATAAACTTTGAACACCTTGAAATCACAACCTTCATGTATCTTTAATTTCTTCGTTTTCTCATGGAGGTTGTTTTCGGCAGTGGAGCTTTCATCACTAGTTTCTTTCTTTTTCGGTTCTTTCTCTTTCTTTCTTACTTTCTTTCTTTTCCGATTCCTTTTTCGATTCTTTTTTTGATTCTCTTTTCGAAGTAGCAGATTCGCTTTTACTTCGACTTGTTCTCTTATTAGAATGTGAGGCAGTACGACTTTGATCATGTTTCAATATTTCATAGATTGGATTACGGCCTCTTTTATTAGATCACAGATACCAAGCACATAATTTTGTGGTATGGCTTGTATATTCTCCGCAATTGCTTTTTCTTGCATGATTTCTTCGATTGTCTTTCCTTTATTGTTTACTTGAGTTTCTTGATTACTATTTGCTTTAGACATGCTGTTACATGAATAATATTTCAGAAAAGACACACTTTATATTACATTTATTTATCTTACAAGAAAAAAGATCACAACAACTATAACAGTACATAGCCATCTAATCCTTAATCCATTTTGTAACAAGATTTTTCATCTTGTCACACTTCTTGACAATCTTTCTCCCTATTCTCTTTTTGTCCACTTTCTCGTTTCTCAGCTCGTCCATCACCGAATTTGGCGGGTTCGGATATCCCGTTAGTGCGGATGCGGCTAGAAAGAGATAAGCATTCTCTTGTGGATAGAGATGCGGGTTAGCAACGTATTCATGCATTTCTTCATCAGGGATGTTGTTGGTGTAAAACTCCTCGATGAGATTTGCCTCCTCCTGAATCTTTTTTGCTTGCTGGGAGATCGATGGTATTGATCCCTTATAAGATTGAAAATAAGGATATTGATTCTCCTCATCTTCTTCCTTGGAATCCTCCTCTTCCTCGGGATCTTCCTCGGATTCATAAGGATTCTTGATTGGTGCTTGAAATGTTATCTTTTCATGGGGCATTGTAACCCTCATTTTTGGTTTCCGACTTGGTTCAACAGTGGTTGGTGGAATCTGGTATTGATAACCCAATGGTGGTGATCCGAATTGCCATTTTCTTTGATCCGAGTGACAATTCATCCAGCTTGATGACTCCGATTCAGTTTCTTGTTTGATTTTACTCTGCACCTCCTGTTCCTTGGAAGGATGGTATGTTGGAATATCAGAGGGGTAATACTAGGGAACATTATCCTTGGTATTGTCTGATATTTCGATTGGACATTGTTGACTGGCTGGGAGATACACAGGTTGACTCTCGTACGGTAACACCGGATTGATTGGTTGATCACGATTGAAAAAGCTAGTGTAGTAACTATTGTTACTTTCCATATCGGATGGTTCGTGAATGATTGTCGGTACTGATCATATGGCTACTCGGTGTCTACGACCAAAGTAGTTAATATAAGACATCTTCACTTTAGTTAGGTTTAGGGATAGGAGGTTTACCAATCCTATCTTATCCCTACGGATAGTAATAATGATTAAAGCCTAGGTACTAATGTTTAATACCTAATTCGCTGAAACCGATGGCTCTGATACCAACCTGTCACACCCCGACTTAAGGCCTAGGCTTGTGACCACAAGTTGGTACCTGTTTTGTATATATATCAGAGTTTATGGGTTAATTTTAGCGGAAGACTTTAGGTTGAATATAATATTAATTTACATTGAAAATTTACTCGGGAATTAAATATCCGAGTATTGGTTTACAAAAGATATGTTTTCTTATTACAAGGATTTTATATCAAAACAGAGCCATCTTGTACGCGTTTCTATCTTCATTAAGACTCCAATCCATGTTAATGCTACTTATGCTTAATTACCTGCAATGGGTTGGAAAAATACGTCAGCTATATGCTGGTGAACACGTATGACTCAATAAATCATTGTGAATGATGATTACAATACAAATGTTGTTTTCTTGACAATCTCAGTAGAAGCATTTCTACTTCCGGTATATGTACCACTGCCCTACACACACAACGGTATTCCCTGAGCCAAACGGCCCTAAGCTGAGAACTGGTCATGACCGTTTAAGCTCGTGGCTTCATTGCCTTTGATTGATTGATTGATTTGAGCTTTAACAGTTATGTTTGGATCCATACACATGCGTATTTGGTCTCAGTTGATATTATTCTCTACTTTGTCTTATAATGTTTTAGAGATTTCATTATCTCATGTAGACATTGATTGACTCGTTAAGACAAACACCCGTTCGTCTCATTGAGTATAAATATGTTTCGACTGATTAAAAAGGTTTGAACGTATTCACCTGTACCGTCGGTGTTGTAAACCTTGACTGATTGATTGATCGACTGTGAATGATATTAACTTATACATAAATAGGTTCGTATGAATGTTTTGAATGATGTTAAGCTATGATTGTAAGCTTAACCTTGAAATCGTTTATCTTAGATTGTGAATGAAAACACTTAGTTTTTTGTGACGTTTGATATAGCATGCTTTGGCCTAATAGGTTCTATCACGTTGGTAAGTTTCTCCAGGTAAGTAACAGGTCCCTCGGTTGATTGGGATTTATGCGAATTACTTTTCCTTAGGCAAGAAACTTACTACTAATGATATCCCCCTTCCAGTTACTACATGCCCGTCAAAATATATCTTTCGTTTAACATTACTTCATCATGAAGTAACGTTTATGAAAACATGATTGTGAATGAATGTTTGTAAAATACGATCAAGGTTAAAGGCCATAGCCTCGATTGATAGTCTAAGCTATAATTCAAATAACTTAAACATAACCCCTACCTTAGTTCGGATGCTTAGATTGATAATAAGAAAAACGCAGGATCTTGATCTACTTGCTTAAGTGATTGCTACTTGATTATAACTTCGTTTCTTGCACGAATATCGAGAAAACAGTACGTCAGCTCGCTATGGCAACGGGCACGCTATCCAAGGCTATGTGTGTGTAAAGAAAGGTGTGTTTGGGATGAAATGGGTTCATGCCCGTCACCTCCCTTTTATAGCCAATTTTTGTAGCCTGTCGCGTACCGCGCCCGGTCCCTTGAGACTGGTCGCGTACCGCGGCGCCGCAAAAATACGCCGCCTTATGCGGTGGTGACACGTGGCCTGTCACATTGCGCCATGTGTTGACACGTGGTTGGACACATGTCCACTGACTCAGCAACCCTATCGCGTACCGCGATGGGTTATATGTTACCCCGTCGCGTACCGCGGCAGGACATTATTTTCAGAATTTACAATTCTGGTCCATGTACTTTCTAATGTAATATATTTAAGCTTAAATTAAGAGGGTTAGGAACGTGGTGTTACAAGTGGGAAAAGCTAATTTAGCATTACCAAATGGTACAAAGCTGAAAATAGAAAATGCTTTATTTTCCCCAAAATCAACAAGAAATTTGTTGAGTTTCAAAAACATATATCATAATGGATATGATACTCAGTCAAGGACTGTTAATAATGAAAAGTATTTGCATATCATAAGCAAAGATCAGATATTGGAAAAATTTCCAATGCTCTATTATGGTTTGCATTATACATATATAAATGTGCCTCAAGCACATATGGCAGTCAAAGAAAATTGTTGCGATTTTGGTATCATAAACTTATGGCATGACAGATTAGGCCATCCAGGATTCACAATGATGAAAAGGATCATTGAAAATACACATGGGCATCCACTGAAAGGTCAAAAGATCCACAAAATAGATAAAATGTCTCATGTACATCTTGTTCTCTTGGCAAATTAATTACAAGTCCTTCGCCATTAAAAGTCGATAAAGAAACACCAGTGTTTCTTGAAAGAATTCAAGGTGACATATGTGGACCGACTCGTCCACCATGCGGACCATTTAGATACTTCATGGTCTGAATAGACGCATCCAGCAGATGGTCTAATATCTCTTTATTATCTACTCGTAATGTTGCTTTTGCAAAATTTCTTGCTCAAATTATTAAATTACGTGCACATTTTCCCGATTATACTATTAAAAGAGTAAGGCTTGATAATGCGGGATAATTTACATCACATGCTTTTGATGATTATTGCATGTCTGCGGGGATTGATGTAGAACACCCTGTTGCTCATGTACACACACAAAATGGCTTAGCCAAGTCGTTGATCAAACGCTTACAACTAATAGCTAGACCATTAATAATGAGGACAAAACTCCCTGTTTCTATTTGGGGTCATGCAATTATGCATGCTGGGTCATTAATTTGTGTGAGACCAAGTGCAAATCATAAATACTCTCCCGCACAACTTGTTTTCAGAAATGAGCCAAATATCTCTCACCTTAGAATTTTTGGGTGTGCTGTGTATGTTCCTATTGAACCACCACAACGCACAAAAATGGATCCCCAAAGAAGGTTGGTTATATATGTTGGATATGAAACGTCTTCCATCATAAGATATCTTGAACCTTTAACAGGTGATGTATTTACATCACGTTTTGTTGATTGCCATTTTAACGAGACAATGTTCCCAGCATTAGGGGGAGAAATGAAAAGGCAAGAAAGAGATATATCATGGTGTGTGCCATCATTGTTACACCTAGACCCAAGATCAAAACAAAGTGAGACAGAGGTTCAAAAAATAATACATCTACAAGAAATTTCCAATCAGTTACCTGATGCATTTACTGATATAAACAGGGTTACTAAATCTCATATACCAGCTGCTAATGCTCCAGCTTGAGTTGAGATTCCAAGCAAGCAAAACCATAATAATGCACCTCATGAATCCCAAAAACGTTTAAAACGTTGAAGACCAATCGGTTTAAAGGATAAAAATCCTCGAAAGAGAAAGAACTCTGAAAAGGATAATGACCCTAAGGAAACCTTCCCTCAGGAAAGAATAAATGATATAACATTTCCTCAGGAAGGAATAAATGATTCCAATAAAGAATTGTCAATAAACTATGGTCAATCACATATAATATGGGATCGAGATGAAATGGAAAATATTGATGATATATTTTCTTATTCTGTGGCAACTGATATCATGGAAGAAAATGATGACCCTGAACCAAAATCTGTAGATGTTTATAAAAAATCGACAAGATTGGAACAAATGGAAAGATGCCATGCAATCTGAATTAAATTCCATAAATAATCAAAAGGTTTTTGGACCTATTGTCATTACACCAAAGTCAATGAAACCTGTAGGATATAAATGGGATTTTGTGAGAAAAAGAAATGAGAAAAATGAAGCAAGACTTGTAGCTCAAGGTTTTTCTCAGAGGCCAGGAATTGACTATGAAGAAACGTATTCTCCTGTTATGGATGCTATTACGTTTAGATATTTAATCAGCTTAGCAGTCTCTAAAAATTTAGAGATGCATCTTATGGATGTTGTCACAGCTTACTTGTATGGATCACTAGACAGTGACATCTATATGAAAATTCCCGAAGGATTTAAACTCCCCGAAGCAATAAGCTCAAAGCCTAAGGAAATGTATTCCATAAAGTTACAAAGATCCTTGTATGGACTGAAACAATCTGGAAGGATGTGGTACAATCATTTGAGTGATTATTGGGTAAGCAAAGGATATACAAATAATCTTATATGTCCATGCGTTTTCATCAAGAGGACAACATCAGGATATGTGATCATAGCTGTGTATGTTGATGATCTAAATTTAATTGGGAAACAAAAAGAAATTAATGAAGCAATTGCTTTTTTAAAGAAAGAATTTGAAATGAAAGACCTTGGAAAAACCAAATATTATCTTGGTTTACAAATTGAGCATATGCATAATGCGATACTTGGCATCAGTCAACTTATACTGAGAAACTCTTAAAGAGTTTCAATATGGACAAAGCAAATCCTTTAAGCACACCAATGGTTGTTAGATCACACAATGTTGACAATGATCGATTTCGTCTTTGCGAAGATAATGAAGAGATTCTTGGTCCCGAAGTACCATACCTCAGTGCAATTGGAGCACTTATGTATCTTACTAACTGTACAAGACCTGACATTTCTTTAGCAGTTAATTTATTGGCAAGATTCAGTTCATCTCCTACTAAAAGACATTGGAATGGCATTAAACATATTTTTCGGTATTTAAAAGGAACTGCTGATTTAGGTTTATTTTATCCTAACGATTCAAAAGAAGGGTTAGTTGGTTATGCAGACGCAGGTTATTTATCTGATCCCCATAAAGCAAAATCTCAAACTGGATACGTATTTAAGAATGGAGGAACTGCGATTTCATGGCGTTCTAAAAAACAAACACTCATTGCAACATCTTCAAATCATGCTGAAGTCGTTGCATTGCTTGAAGCTTCAAGAGAATGTGTATGGTTAAGATCTATGTCACGACACATATTGATTTCTTGTGGACTAGAGAAAGATCAAATTCCAACTCCTATCTATGAAGATAATGCAGCTTGTGTCTCACAAATGAAGGAAGGGTATATCAAAAGTGACAGAACAAAGCATATACCACCAAGATACTTTGAGTATACTCGGGACCTTATTAAAAACAATCAGGTTGAGATGAGATATGTTCAGTCCAGCAACAACTCAGCTGATCTTTTCACAAAATCACTTCCCACAGCAACATTCAGGAAACATGTTCATGATATTGGCATGCGCCATGTACGGACAATGTAACGACCTGCAATTTGAGGGGGAACTATATAATGCACTCTTTTTCCCTTAGCTAAAGTTTTTTCCCATTGGGTTTTTCTTTAGCAAGGTTTTTAATGAGGCAGTACTTCAAGACCCCGAAGTTTTGAAAATGTGTCATCCTAGGGGGAGTGTTATGAAACCACCGACGAATTGTGCAAGTTGTATGTCACCTTTCACAATTGTCAAAAATATGGTCACATGAACACTCCAAGTAAAAATCTAATAATTTGAGTTTGTCGGCAATTTTACTTTTGTGTAGTATAAATAATACTACGATGTAAATGAAAGATTATCCCAGTACACATTCTCATCTTTTCCTTCTATCCTCTTGTTTCTTTGTTCAAATATTACTTCAATAATCTTGTTGTAATTAAGGCTAATATTATTACAGGAACCCTTTTTTTTTTCTTTTTTTCTTTTTCCTTTTTCTTGACGGCAACAAAAAAATAGAAACCTTTAGTTTTCTTTTTTCGTTATGTATTCTAAGAAAAACTATTAAAACTGAAATTCCAATTTTCATTTTAGGAAATTTAAAAAATTTATGTTTACTAAATTAAATATACAAAAAAAACGATTAATAAGTTCAAATGTTTAAATGTATGATTATATTTTGATATTTTTGTCTTCCAAAAATAATCCTCTCACCTTTATACTCTGAAATGTCTCAGAACTAATAACTTTTTTATTGAGACAAATTGATTCAATTTGAAACCTGATTTAAATTTGAACAAGTTTTCACTTTTTAGAAGCTTACTATAAGTTTTTGTCGCTATTAAGAAATTTGTTTTTTCTTGATTAAACTATGTTAGAACTTAGAACACTTCATTATGTATTCTTTATCTTCGTTACAAACATGTGTTTTTTGTGTTGTATTTGCTTGAGTCAAGTCAAAGAAAACTTAGTAATAAATCTCACAGTACGTGTGAAGCTGAAGCTTTAAAGTTTTCGTAAAATATACATATGCTAAAACAACATAAAATTACCAAAGGCAAAAATATATACATGGTAATTACTAATTAGTCAAAATTCAAAAGTAATTAAAAAGATCACAAAATACAAAAATCCATTGATAGAGGAATACAAATTTTGTTGCTACTTTTGCAAAATTACAAACGTATTTTGTGCTATACGTTTTTAGAATATTATATTTTTTTTTATTTTCAGTTTTTTTACATCAAAATATGATTATCTATATCTATATTAAATATAAAACATTTTATATTAACAAAATGATAATTATATTATTTGGAGATGCCGATAAATTTAATTTTAGAGACGCCGCTAAATTTATGACTCTTGTCGGCAGCCAGTACAATATGACGTTTCAGGCGACCCTCCAATTCACTCCAGCTACTTCATCGCTCCATTGATTAATTGAAGTTTGGTGACCCGGATCGATAAACAAAAAACGAAGGTTTAGATCATAAGTTCGATCTTTGTAATTCTCATTAGCTCGAAAATTACAATCCTTAAACTCTTAATCTCTCTTAATGATATAACCCACAAGCTCGGGTATATATACTAGTTTAAACATGAAAACCTAATTAGACTAGAATACAACCTCCTTATCATACTCAAATACTAATTAGTAAAAACATATTTAAACAATAAATAATAAATAAATTCCTTGTTGTCCAAGTCGTTTGCTCGACTTGTTGCTCAACTTGATAAACAAGACACGAACTCATCATAGGCTCGATGAGTCGGCCCAACGGAAATTACGTCCAACAGCTATAATGTTATTTTTTCAATTACTGTTTTCACAATCTTAATTAATAGAAATTGGCAAAATAAATAAACACGTCTGTGAGTATATTTGGGCTAAATTAAACTATTTTTCAAGATAAAAGCCAACTAAATTACTTAATTTGTATGGGCATATGGCTACACTTACTTGAGTTTTAATGGCTTCAAAGGGAAAATACTGAGTGAGCTTCAATACCTTCATCTGCTCCAAAACCGTTTGTATGACCTATTCCACCATAATTAGGCTCATTACAATGTATTGGCCATTTGTTTCATTCATCAAATTAACTACCACTTTATTAAGTTTTGAAATCTGAATCTTTCTGATTATTTGAATGAGAAACTTTGTTTTTTAGGGATGTTGGTGACAATCATTTTGTTGGAACTGTAAAGAGAATTGATACGTTTAGAATTGATAAGTGGCACGACACATTCAAAAATAAGAACAAGGCATCTCAACATGTTCACGTGGTGACTGTGGCTTCTCAGCCGTCGCAAATTAACCCAGTTACGGCGCCGCATATGAAGGTTGTCGGAGACTTCGCTTGTTGTTTAGGATTTCGATTGAAAATCAACTGAGAAGCCTAAAAAAGGGTATTTATATGACAAACCATTTTTATGAATATGTTATGACACCTCCTAATATTTATGGTTTTTTGTAACATCATGTTCCGTTTCGGTTAATAAAATAAAATATGAGTTATTATGAATTTGGCTAGTGTTGGGTTAAATAAAAATGGGTAATGAGTTTGGATTAATAAGGAAAGAAGAAAGACAATGGGCTTAAGCCCATGACCCATGATATAAATACCTTAATTATCCATTAAATCCATTCATTTCACCCATTCCATGCACCACCCAAAACACACACTTAAGCTCTCTATCATCTTTCTCTCTTTCTCTAGGCATAATAACAAGAAGAAACCGAACGTCAATCCGAGGCAATAACATTATGATATCATATGGATCCAGACCCGCTATATCTAGTCGCGAAACGACGAGCCGACACCCTAAACTGTTAAAGTCACAAGGTCCGGATGGAATCGGGTATAAACCGATCAAAATATGAGCTTAGGGATCACCCTAGCTCAGATCTGGATCAAACGGGACGAAAAACGAGTGAGATCTCATTTTTCCGGCGAGATCCCGGTTTTCTGGCGATGACGGCGCCGGAAAACGGCGTACGAGGTTAAAGGGAATGTCAGAGAATATTCTGACATTCTCTTACCTGACCCTAATTCGTTAACGGAAAAATAACGAATTAACAACAATTTGTTATGCCCATTCGTTAAGGAAGAATAACCAATTAACAACATTTCGTTATGATCAGTTCATTATAAATGCCAGTTCGTTATAGAGGCCAGTTCGTTATGAAGACCAATTCGTTAAGAAGTAACGAATGAACCTCATTCGTTAAGGGGGCAGGATAACGAATTAAACTTTGAAAGAATGACAGAAAGGTCCCCGGACTTAGAAAAAATGTATTAATTACAAAGAAGCCCTCGAACTTTATGAATTAGCAAATAAAATAATAAATTAGATTTCTAACGAAAAATGTGTTAATCTTGGGGCTCTGCCCCTTGGACCCTGCTAGGAGTTGCCGCCCCCAGAACCTCGTTGCCAGGGGCGCTGCCCCCGGACCCCCCGTTCGTTGAGGGTTATAATTAAACTAGAAACGCGATATGGGTAGTGATAGTTAACTGATACGTGTAATTGTTATACAGTTAGTCTTGCACAGCTAAAGAAAGGAATAACCATTAACGGTGAACGTAATAGGACTCCGGTGAGTTTCTAGCCCCATTTTCTTGTTATGTTTTCGGAGCTGTGTGCATACTCAATGTGAAAGTTAATACATTTACCTTAATGGTAAGTGTATGCTATAATGATTGATGTGATACTATGTATGAATGTTATGTATGAATGCTTGGATGATATTCGGATATTGCACGCATCACCAGGGGAGGTGAGTTATGACCAATGTATGGATGATAAATGAATGAATGAATATGAGTATGTATGAATTATATAGTTAAATGTATGTGTTAAGATGTGTATGAATGGTTGAATGGAAAGAAGGGACCAGACCCTACTAATATCTGAGATAGAGAAGGAAGGGAGCAGATGTAACAACTCGAGTTTTACATCTAATGTATTATATCTGTTACTCGACTCATTTTGCATTTTTGGTAAAGTAATCACTAAAATATCTTATTATTTAATTATAAATACTTTGTATCCATTTAACTTTGATTAATATCCACATTTCACCCCTTAACTAAGCTTTAATCCATTTATGTCTCCACTTTCATAGTAGAGGGGCTTATCTGCAAAAATCAGTCAAGTTATTATACCCAATAACCCAAACCCATATCCAAACCCTAACCCGAGACCCATTTAGCGAACCCGTGACCCGAATAACATTCTTGGACCTTAATCTTCGCATCTAAACATGGTAATCGAATCAAATTTATGTGATAATTCCTATACATGATCTGCCGACATTATCAGTATGGTAAATTGATCAACAAAATATTCGTTTTCCTTATTATACATAACCGACCTCAACTCGTTAATCACGGGACGCGTTAACAAACATCATAATTCAATTAAACCAACAGTTACCATCCCCCCCTCCGTCGTCATCAATACCCCTAAAACTAATTTGAGTATAACACTCTGCAGGTACCCAGTTCGTCATCGTTTTGGCCGACCTGACTTTAATCAAATAGGATATCAATTAATCGTCTATAAAGGTATTTAAGTATACAGTTTTGTTCGTTTTGTTGCACTCGTCAATAACCCTAACATTAATCGATTCAAAACTTAACAGATTGCTCGATTGTAAAGATTACACTCGATCATTAAACCCGAACTTCACTCTAGTTTTAGATTCTTTATTTCAATCCGTATTTATTCCGTAATTATTTGATACTTAGGATTCACATCGGTATTTTCCCGAAGCGCGTGATTTCCGTGAATCATCATTCCTAATATTTCTCCTTTCACTTTTGTTCGTCTATCGAGGTGAGTACCACATTCCCCTCTTTTACTAGTTTTCTCACGTTTTTGAGACATATGCGTAAATTATATTTCTCATATATTATACACAAAACTGCAACTATTGTCTTATGTGTTAACAACTTATACCGTAATTGTTTATGTGCTTACATGCTTTACGTGAACCGCATTCGGAGAGGTCCAACATAATCTCATAATAGTATGATCATACGCCAGTCGTTATAGCCTTTGTGCTTCTCGACATCTCAGTTATACTTGCTCATTTGGTTAATTTGTTATTCTCATATGACTTGTTGCAGCTACGTATTTTGTTATATATACTATATGTACAACTAAACTGGTGTGTTGCTCACTCAACATGTGTTGTTGACAAAAATCATATTTTAAATGCATATGCAGGTTATCGTAGAAATTTAATGCAGGTTGGTGAAGACTTAGTGAAGAATTTAAGTTAGAAGATAATTAATCAAGATCATTTGTGATATAAGTTGTATTGATGCATGATTTTGGATTATGTAATTATTGTATTTGAAAACTTAATTTAATTAATAGATATTGTCATTTTAATAATGCATAATAGTAACCTTTGAAAAGCTGTGAGCAATCAGTTCGCCCCGGCATTTTTGCCGTAGGTTGGGGTGTGACAGATTGGTATCAAAGCCTAAGGTTTAAGATAGGTCGTTAGTGGTGCCTTAGTAACATGATTAGGAGCCCCATACGTGCTTATTTGTTTACCTGATGTGTTCTATTTGATTGTTTACAACTTACGTATTTGCCTTGATAGATTAGTACTTATTTCACTGTTTAATTAATTGTTTATTTTATTTGTCATGCACACACACACAATTCCGAAGCTATGCTTCACTCTCAAAATTTTTTATTACTCCGAGACTATGTCTCATTCTCAAAATATTTTAACTTCGAGGCTATGCCTCAATTTTATAACATTCATATTAAATGTTATTGGATTGTCTTTTATTGTCGGAAATTTTCCTATGAATTTCCTAGCCTTGTTTTTGCTCGTTTTCACTTAAAACTAGGGAGTGTGACAAGATTCCACGCCATAGTGGAAATTTTCATGCGACCGACACTTTAAGCATTTAATGTAACTGGGTAAACGGTTACACCCTTTATTGTGTTTTATTGTTTTTAAAATGTCTAGTCGGGTGTAAAACCCATGGGACGCCATGGACACACCAACTGTACATTTGCACAATTTGTTATATTTGCGATATTTTGTTGGAACATTATCATCCGTGGTGATACACAAGATGTTTCAACTACTTGTGTTTGAGTTCGTTATTTAGTTTGGTCGGTCAAATCGCCATGAAACGCTCATGGGCCGACAAACTCAATTGATTCGTTGAATCGTTAATTAAGTTGGGTCATTCAAATTGCCATTTAATGCTCATGGGAGGCCGACTAACACATTTGTTTTGGTTTTGATATGCTAATAAGTTGGGGAAACAATATGCCATGGAAAGCTCATGGGAAACCCAACACCTCGAAGAACATTCGTTAATTGTTTTATTTGTTTGATTTTATATGAACCAAATTATGATTTGATTTAACTATTCATTATTCTATTATTCTATTATTAAACTATTCAATTCCTTTTTTACTAAATCATTTTTTTTTAATCAAGATCTATTGATTCGATTTACTCATACACTCAAAACATTCTTATTCTCATGATCGGATACAGACCCTTCATTAATCAAGACTCGGTTATCACGAGCTAACCAAAACAATTTACACTCATTAAAATCGGTTTTCACCTATTCATCTTATCACATTATTATAATGTCAATAACTTAATTAATTTAAATAATATAATACAATTTAATACTCATGACATCATATACATAAACTATTAAACATATTTCCAGTATTCAACCTCAAAATGTTAGTTTGTTAAAACATGTCAAACTTTGATGAAACTCATTAACTCATCAAATTAATCCATTGATTTTCAATTTGGATTCTAACTTATCCTTAAGTTATGAATAAACATCAGCATAACATATTTAAGTTTCGTTTTACACAATAACTCATATGAAATCTACACAACTATCCAATCTTCTCATCAAATCACATCTTTATTAATCATAGAAGGTTTTCTTAACATGAAACAACACCAATCATTTATTTTCTATAACTACCTCATGGTTACATGTTTAGTCAAGGAGATAACTCCCGCAATCTCTAAAATATAAACTCAATTTCTAAAACATAAATGCAATCAATTCAATATTGTCCATTAACTTCTTCGCCAATAAATTCAATTCATTTACCCCTACTCAATCTCATAACAACAACAACCACAAGTCTAAACATCAACTATATGCTGTCAATCAAGTTAACAGTCAATCTCAACAAAACTTAGTGTCTCAAAGCAGAAACTTTACGTCAAAATTCACTCGGTATTCTTCACTTACTATCACTGTTCAATTCAATCCTCATATCGCTTTGTACCTAAAGTAATCATTTGATTATCTTGTTAATACTTGTCACGACTATGAAAATCCTAATCACCTACGCCATGCGTGTTCCCGACTCAATTATATTCCTCAAGCTCAAAATTTCCAAACTTACTCTATTAAACCCTACTTTGCGACCTAATCAGAATATTTCAGTTCAATCAACTTCAATTATTCAAATTTTTACAGATTTAATTAATCAAGTTATTCATAACTAAGTTTATTAAAGAAGATGTTTTTGTCACTTTTATCTAAACATACTTTACCTTTCTCAATCGTACATTATAATAAATCTTTACTCGATTTCAATTCTAATAATTTATAAATATGTTCACCCAACACAATTTATCTTTTCAAAGACAACTGGTTGCATCACTATACTTTCAAAGGATGTTTGAAAGTTTTAATATTTTATTTAAAACAACTAAAAAAATTAATAATAAAATAATAACATCAATTCATTTTTTTGCAATATTTTACGCAATGTACCCCCCCCCCCATTTTATAAACTTTTACTTTTAATCCTAACGACGCATTTCCTCTTACTTCTTAAGGCAGCGTTATCATAAGTCATCTCATAATTAAGCATTTTATTATTCTAAATGTTTTCCTCAACTTATCCTTTATCTTATAATCTTTATTTTTGGTCCCTACAGAATGTCTCATTCAATAAACCAACGTTATCCTCGACATCAATCGTTTGATTCTCACGACCACCGTATGGCTTCCTGTATCACCAAAGAACTAACTGTTGTGATCCCTAGGATAGTGACGCAAATTCAAAACGTCAGTGCATTCAACTTCTCCCACTAATACCTCTGCTGGTGACTACAAACTATCTACCTCTACTCATCCTCACAACAAGAAACGTAAAAAAAAAAAAAAAAAAAAAAAAAAAAAAAAAAAAAACTTGCTACAACAAGTCCTACTCACCCGCAAGTCTTCTCAAACAATAAACCTTACCTCGGTCCTTTTCCGTTATGCTCAATTTTCCGTCATCACTCGGTTAAATCCCTATGCCGTCATTGCACCCAATGTAACCGTTATAGGCATCTTGTTAACACATTTTGTGCCCCGCCTACTGCACAAGCTGTCCCGTAACAACCTACCCCTCTTGCTCAACCCGGTGTTCCTAATACTCGTGCTTGCTACCAATGTGGAAACCCAAATCAGCTTCGTAAAGCGTGCCCTCAACTTACCCAAGCTCATCAAGCCCAATCTACGACTACACCATACTACTTGAACCATGCTTACCAGGCTCAAACCCATCAACCTCATATCCTCAAGCTCCTTCCATCAATCAAGGTCAACCTTACTTAACCCAACACTACCAAACCTCGCAACCACAAGCTCAAGTTTACTAGACATATTTCCACCAAACAACTCTCTTGCAAACCGTTCAAGCTCCAGTTTTTCCAATCAATGCCGAATCAACCTGTCTCAACTGCTCCTACTCCTGCATCTCCCCACAGTGCCTCAAGACACGTCAATTAATCTACTCAAAAACCCCGAAGACTTTTGTCGTTTTCTTTACTTATCTTAATTTATCTCGTCTTTTCTTAATTACGTTTTGTAACGCCTCTTTATGGCCTTGGATTATTTCCAATTTAGACTATTTATCTTCTATCTAATAAATAAAGTTTCTTTGGATTAAATAGATTGTTTATTGAAGCCTACTTATATCTTATTTCTTTACCTCCATTAAACTTAACTATTTATAAACTACCCTTATTAAATTATTAAATACTTATATCCTTGCGATGTCTTAGACATTTCTTTATTTAAATCCACTACAACCTTTGAAATTGTTTTATGCATTGTTGATTTTCTAGTGTTATGAATTAAAACTCCTTAAAACTTTTGTTTCCTCAAAGTCATGTTTTTAATCAAACGTTTTGTAAATCCACATGATGGGACGAATCATGTGGACCATCTGACGATGAAAATAATTATGGTCCGGAACATAATTATCGAAGTCCTCGCATGGAAAGCATGATGCGTAAAATTGTGTTTCATAATAGAGAACTGAAAGTAGTTGAGATAACGGTACAAATGTAGAAAGGATAAGGACATGGTGGATACGCCGCTGGTACATCCTATATATAAGTGCCCTTATCGGATTTGCATTTGGAGCATTATTTTAACTATTCAAAGTTCGGTGTTATGATAAATTTTTAAATTTTATTTTTAAAATTTTCTTTTTCTCAAATTTAATGGTTTTGTTATAGCATCCTTTAATTCCGGGACGAAATTCCCTAAAGTATGGGAGACTGTAACAACTCGGGTTTTACACCTAATATATTATATCCGTTACTCGACTCATTTTGCGTTTTTGGTAAAGTAATCACTAAAATATCTTATTATTTAATTATAAATACTTAGTATCCATTTAACTTTGATTAATATCCACATTTCACCCATTAACTAAGCTGTAAGGCCCCGAACCCGGTAGCCCTACTTTAGCGTCGGATTTACTCATAAACACAGTTCTACAAATCAGAGTTTATTAAACTTTCGCGGAATATAAAACTTTAACCGTTTATTACAAAACAATTAATCTTTTCTCTAAAACCATAACATAAAATATCATATTTAAAACATCGTTTCTTCCATCTTCAGATGCCAGCCGTTCAATCCATGCCATGTGCCGTCCTCATGATAACTCTTTAATCAGCTCACCTGCGTGCATACTAAAAGTCAGCTACGCTGAGTGAGTTCTAGTTAATCAGACGCCATACAATACATACACATACATACATATCCGAAGATACATATCCATACTTAATCCGTTACCCTACTACCATACATGCATACATATCTACAATCACTAACCTCAGTCTACCGAGAGTACGTTCATAGTCCGTTGTCTATACCTGTACTCAAGATCGTGAACACGTAAAAGGTCCGCAGTCCTTACCTATGTTCACCAGTTATGGTACGTGCAAGGTCCGCAGTCCTTCCCTGTACCATCCTATATTGATAACACGTACAAGGTCCTCAGTCCTTCCCTATGTTGCAACCTAACCCATAGCACATGCGAAGTCCGCAGTCTTCCCCTATGCTACCAGAACACAAGTATAGCACGTATAAGGTCCATAGTCCTTTCCTGTGCTGACGCCTATCTATAATACGTATAAGGTCCGCAGTCCTTATCTACGTTGGCGTCTATCACCTATAACCATAGCACGTACGAAGTCCGCAGTCTTCCCCTATGCTACCACAACACAAATATAGCACGTATAAGGTCCACAGTCCTTTCTTGTGCTGACGCCTATCTACATTACGTATAAGGTCCGCAGTCCTTATCTACGTTGGCGTCTATCTCCTATAACACGTATAAGGCCCACCGTCCCTATCTACGTTTACATCTATCATCTACATCACGTATAAGGCCCGCAGTCCTTAACTACGCCATCACCTGCCAAGTCTATGTCCAACAGAAGTTAGAGGGATTCGCCATCCTAACTTACTATGTCGAACGTAGGACTCACATACCATTAGTGTACCTGTACACACATACTTCACATATACAATAATTACATTATAGCATAAGAACACTCTAGGCGTTCTTTACATCATTCATTTAACAACCATACCCCTTGTCGATACGTGCAATATCCGAAGATCATTCACGCCCCGACAAGTGTTCATTTGTAATGTTCATACATCTTCGATATATAATATTCGTACCTTTATTTTTAACCGATAGTACTCGCAATATCCGAAGATCGTTCGCGTACCGACAAGCAATCATTCATATCCATCACATATATCACATATGGCATACACTTATCACTTAGGATAAATGTATTAACAACACATCGAATATGCACACAGCCCCGAAAACATAACAAGGAATGGGGCTAGAAACTCACCTGAACTTGGTTACTTCTTCGGCTACTGATTATTCCTTCTCGAGCTGTGCGCGTCTAACTGTTTAATAATTGAATATCAAATACTACTCTAGCCATCCTCATTACTACTTAATTAGTCTTACGTGTCTAAGCCGATTTTACTTCATTGAATCATTACCCGGTTGGTTAATCGTTACTCGTTAATTCTTTAAGGGCATCTTTCATAAATTATCAAAGTCCAAGGGCTACTATGTAATTATCTCATTCCTTTCTAAGTCCAGGGACCATTCTGTCTTTATATTAAACTCCTAGTTCTTTACTTTGCCCTTAACGAATTGGGTAAAGAATCATCCTCTGATTCGCTAAGCTCCCATAACGAACTAGCTAACGAATCACCCTCTGATTCGCTAAGCTCCCATAACGAACTAGCTAACGAATCACCCTCTGATTCGCTAAGCTCCTATAACGAACTAGCTAACGAATCACCCTCTGATTCGCTAAGCTCCTATAACGAACTAGCTAACGAATCACCCTCTGATTCGCTAAGCTCCCATAACGAACTAGCTAACAAATCACCCTCTAGTGCTCTAAGTTTCCTTAGCGAACTAGCTAGCGAATCACCCTCTAGTTCTCTAAGTTTCCTTAGCGAACTAGCTAGCGAATCACCATCTAGTTCTCTAAGTTTTCTTAGCGAACTAGGGTTAGGTCAGGGAACATTCCCTGACACCTTTATCTTTTCCGGCGCCGTCATCGCCGGAAAACCGCGTTTTCGTCGGAAAAACGAGATCTCACTCGTTCTTCCACCGTTTTCATCGTTTTTCGTCCCGTTTGATCCAGATTTGAGCTAGGGTGATCCCTAACCTCATCTTAGGTCCGATTTATACCCGTTTCCACCCAGATCTTGTGATTTAAAACGGTTTAACGGTGTCGGCTCGTCGTTACGCGACTATAACTAACGTTTTAGGCTCGTACAATATTAAACTATCATTACCTCGGGTCGGAAATCGATTATCCTTCTTCTTCCTCTTGATTTCGGCTAGAGAGAGAGAGTAGGATGAGAGAGAGCTAAGTGTGTGTTTTGGTGGTGTATGGATTATGTGTGAAATGAATGGAAAATGGGGATTAAGGTTTATATAATTATGGATCATGGGCTTAAGCCCATGGCCTCTTCCTTCCTTCCCAAGTCCATAACCCATATCCATTACCCAACACTAGCCCGACCCATACTAGCTTCTACTCTATTAATTTTTTTCTGACTAACCCGAGTAAACTTTCCCACTGATATTAATTTATTTAATTATAATATTCTTAGAAATTTCGGGATGTTACATAAGCTTTAATCCATTTATGTCTCCACTTTCATAGTAGAGGGGCTTATCTGCAAAAATCAGTCAAGTTATTATACCCAATAACCCAAACCCTTATCCAAACCTTAACCCGAGACCCATTTAGCGAACCCGTGACCCGAATAACATTCTTGGACCTTAATCTTCGCATCTAAACATGGTAATCGAATCAAATTTATGTGATAATTCCTATACATGATCTGCCGACATTATCAGTATGGTAAATTGATCAACAAAATATTCGTTTTCCTTATTATACATAGCCGACCTCAACTCGTTAATCACGGGACGCGTTAACAAACATCATAATTCAATTAAACCAACAGTTACCATCCCCCCTTCGACGTCATCAATACCCCTAAAACTAATTTGAGTATAACACTCTGCAAGCACCCAGTTCGTCATCGTTTTGGCCGACCTGACTTTGATCAAATAGGATATCAATTAATCGTCTATAAAGGTATTTAAGTATACAGTTTTGTTCATTTTGTTGCACTCGTTAATAACCCTAACATTAATCAATTCAAAACTTAACAGATTGCTCGATTATTGATCTAGGGTTCATGAGATTGTTCTTGTTCATGCGTCTGTTTAGTTATATAGTTCTCGTTTCAGATGTTAATCAATTAACCCCCTAGACCAGTTGGCCATGGGGTTTGTTTTAAGTCTCGTTTGAGGCTGGGGGCGTGGGTTCGAGCCACCTCTAGCATCGGTTTTGTAATTTTTATGGTATTATTATTTTTAATCAATCTTATAAGTATATTTAACTATTTAAACTAAATCACAAATATTATAAATACAATAACTAGTTAATAATTTATAAAACCGAGTTGTTAACCGATCATTTTTCTCAAGCTTTGGCTAAAACAATATATATATATATATATATATATATTATATATATATATATATATATATATATACACATTTTAGTTATTAAAATTGATAAAGGGTTTTAATATTTAAAACAAGTTTAAATCTAAAATATGTATATAATATAATCTTGTTAAAAATATCGTTTAAGTATTTTATAAAAATCGCATTTCATATAAGTCTTATTATTTATTATTCATCTATTATTTACAATAAGTCTTCATTAATAATAAAAATATGTATTAAAAGTATTTTAGTTTAAAACAAATATGTTAAAACAATCTCTTTAGATAATTTATCTAACGATTTTATAAATATTCATTCAAGCATTTTTATGTATTTTATATAATTAAAATCATGTTTATTACGATAAAAATTTGGTAATAAATCTAAGCTTTTGTAAAGATTACACTCGATCATTAAACCCGAACTTCCCTCTAGTTTTAGATTCTTTATTTCAATCCGTATTTATTTCGTAATTATTTGTTACTTAGGATTCACGTCGGTATTTTCCCGAAGCGCGTGATTTCCGTGAATCATCATTCCTAATATTTCTCCTTTCACTTTTGTTCGTCTATCGAGGTGAGTACCACATTCCCCTCTTTTACTAGTTTTCTCACGTTTTTGAGACATATGCGTAAATTATATTTCTCATATATTATACACAAAACTGCAACTATTGTCTTATGTGTTAACAACTTATACCGTAATTGTTTATGTGCTTACATGCTTTACGTGAACCGCATTCGGAGAGGTCCAACATAATCTCATAATAGTATGATCATACGCCAGTCGTTATAGCCTTTGTGCTTCTCGACATCTCAGTTATACTTGCTCATTTGGTTAATTTGTTATTCTCATATGACTTGTTGCAGCTACGTATTTTGTTATATATACTATATGTACAACTAAACTGGTGTGTTGCTCACTCAACATGTGTTGTTGACAAAATTCCTATTTTAAACGCATATGCAGGTTATCGTAGAAATTTAATGCAGGTTGGTGAAGACTTAGTGAAGAATTTAAGTTAGAAGATAATTAATCAAGATCATTTGTGATATAAGTTGTATTGATGCATGATTTTGGATTATGTAATTGTTGTATTTGATTTATTTGAAAACTTAATTTAATTAATAGATATTGTCATTTTAATAATGCATAATAGTAACCTTTGAAAAGCTGTGAGCAATCAGTTCGCCCCAGCATTTCCGTCGTAGGTTGGGGTGTGACACCAGAACCTAATAATATCTGAGATAGAGAAGAAATGGACTATACCCTACTAAAATCAGAGATGGTTAAGATAGTTATGTATGTATTATGAAAGTATGAAAGTGTGATGATATGAAAGAATGTATGAATGAATGTATGAAAGTATGAAAGTATGAAAGAAAGAAAGTATATATGTACGAACGAAATGAAGATAACATATTAAGTATGTAATATGTATCTTCGAATACGTATTTATGTAAGTATGTGAATGTATTGTATGTTGCCTGATTAACTAGAACTCACTCAGCGTAGCTGACTTTTAGTATGCATGCAGGTGAATAGACTGAGACAGCTAGCTTGAGGGGGGACACGTGGCATGATCTGAAGAGGCTGGCATCTGAAGACTTGTCATGATGTTTTGATAATATATTTCATGTTATGTTTTAAAAAGACAAGTTATGAATGTTGTAATAAATCGTTGACCTTTATTATATTATTCCGCGAAAGTTTAAATTAACTCTGATATTTAGAAATTTGTTTATGAGTAAATCCAACGCCAAAGTAGGGCACCGGGACTGGGGCTTTACATTTTTACTAAAGCGAATACATGTAGCTTAAAACTTGCACGGGAAGCAAGCTTCTCCTGTATAGTTTAAAACAGTTGTTAAAAATTTGGAAGTTTTTTATTAAGGGGCCTAATTAACCCGATAAATCGTTGCTCCTTTTTTTGTTAAAAATAACCCGATAACAAGTGCTAAGAAGGTCTATATTAGTCAATGGGTCAAAATAATCCGATAACAAATTCAAACTGTACATGTTAACAAGGTCTTTATTAACGGGTCCCTTCTTAGTTTATTGGTCACTCCTAATTGTACATGTTAGCCCAATTTCTTTATCAATCTTGAAAAAATTATATTTGTGTATGGGTTATTAAATAAGCACATTGGTGTTACAACACAATTGGTGAAATTGTTTGCTCGGAAACTACTATACCAAAGGGATATAAAACGAAAGAAAGTTGCAGTGGCAAAATGGTAATTTGTCATCACCTGTGTAATGCAAACTTGCGAAAGCAATGGCAACAATCCCGTTACTAAAATCTAACTTTTGGGTACAAATTACAGGCCCAATTTTAGGTGCAGCTGCCGTGGCGGAAGCCGGTGTAGCCACCATAACAATAAAATATAGCGGTCTGATGGATGTGGCAAAGCATGTCTTAAAATCCAAAGGCGGCATTAGAGGTCGAGTGTACCTTACAAGTTGGCAATGCCAGGTTAGTATGTTTTATGACACTATTCTATTTAGTTTTATTACTTAAATTCCTTAAGTTCGATCATAATAATTATATTAATTATGATGTTGGTTACATATAGCCAATGCATTGCAATTTATACCTGCTAGAGGGATCTCAAGTTGTTGATGGAACTAAGAAAACAAGAACCCGTGATCGTGTGGGCCTCACAATTTTCAAGCCCCAGAGGTGAATGCAGGGAACAATCACAATATGGCTCGTATGATTATACAAGGTAACAATCATAAAAATATCACAATATGTATCATCTCTAAAGTTCAAGCGAGCCTTTTTTCGAATTCCAATAGTCTAAATATGCATCGTTCGGGTTAGTTTACATAGAACTCCATACCCATTTAGGTAAATGGGTCGTGTGCGGGCCATGGTTTGGGTTTTATTGAGACATTATATAAATTGTATAAACTGATAAATAGAAAGTGTTGTCAAAGCATAAAACAAGTTATGAAAAAATAAGCTATCAAAATAGTATAAAATAAGATGTGATTGCTCGCACTCATATTAACAATTGTAGCGCATGTTTCTATCATAAAATAACTTGTATAAAAATAATGAAAACCAAATTAGGAACAAAAAGTAGTTTCGTAATTTATCAAAACCAATACAAAATTAAAGAATCAAGTAGTTGCAATATAAAATATATAAGAAAATTAAAATATACTAAAATTTTATGGCCTGGTCCAGTTGTAACACGGTTTTAAAGTTTTGAAGCCGACTGACCGAAAGTGAATACAAAAACCCGACCGTTAAACCAGAACCAACGACCGATTTGAGTGGTTTCATGGTTTTAAACTGAACCATGAACATCCCTGAATATGAATAAACATATAATTTTAAAATTGTTGTCACTGTATTGAAAAACACGTTGACTCATTTTAGTGGTCAACTTGGTCAGTAGCACAATATGATTTGAGATCATGCAGATTAGTGCAAAGGGAATTTTGCATTTTTAGGCACATTATTTGCAAGACAATATGGGCATTTCATATTCAAGTTCAAGTAACACACAATTTTAAAAATCTAACAGCAGATAATATAACCATAAGTTCATATCAGAATTCGGGTCAATATTTGGTCATTTGGCTGCTAAGATATATTGGTCAAGACTATATCAGTTAACTGTATAAATTCAATATGCAAAAGTGGTGCATATCGATGCATTACGGTTTAGTTGAAACTTCAAGTTTGACTAACTGTTAGTTAAATAGTCAAAACACTATAAAAAAATTGACCTAAGGCAACCTTTATTTCACAAAAACAAAACTGCATTTGGTGAAGTTGCATTAGATCTAGTGCAACCTTTTTCTTAGATATCGCAACTGTTTTCTTCAAATGCGACACTTTTAAAGGGTTACATTTGAAAGAAATAGTTGCATTATCTAACAAAAAGGTTGCACCAGGTCAGATGCAACTTCACCTAATGCAACTTTTTTTGTGAAATAAAGGTTGACATAGACCAATTTTTTTGTAGTGAAATTGGACTCTACCTCATCTAATTTGTTTTAGAACAGGGGTAGTTTTGGAAATATCAAACATATTTTGATACTACATAGTAGAATAATATTGTTCAAGTAAACGGGTCGAAGCTCAAGATAAGGGTTGATTGGGTTTCAGATTTCTATCATTCTAGGCTCAAAGTGTCATCATGGCTATTTTCTAATATCGTGACAAAGTGATTTCGGGTATTTCTTGTGACGAGTAATATGTATTGGTTATTATGTTTCAAGGGAAAACTAGCTTAGGTTTTGTTTGAATGTAATGTAGGCGTAATGGAACTAAAAAAGCTTTTGTGCAGTTGACTACGAATTATGTTGCGTTGGATGTTGCTAACAAGATTGGAACATCTAAGCTAAAGCTTAATTGCTACAGCAAAAGGTGTATTCTGATTTTTGACATTTATGTTGTGCCAACCGCCAATTTTCAAGTCAATATCCGTGCATGTCCTAAAAGCACTTTCATTTTATGAGTTTCTATTTGGCTTAAATTGCATTAACTAAGTCATATAAAGTCTAGCGAATCCATACATATCGTTATCATACTTGAAATTACTTGTACACATGCAAGTTAGCCCGATAAACTCAAACGTTGGTAATAAAGTATTACAAAACCAAAGCAAGGCTCAATAGTCCAATATATAGACTTTATGTTGTACATTCAAATTTAATAAATTGAAATTTGTGGCAACATGTATCTCAAGTCTAAGAATTATTATCCTTATATAAATTTGTACATATAATTCGTGACTATTATATAAACTAGTCATACGATGGTGTAATATTCACATTAGTGCATACAAAGTTATATTAGCAATATTATGCCATCAAAATACCTACACTTCATAAAAACATAAAACTATTAAACCAAACTAACACATTTAAATTAACCAAATTAATTCTTAATAATGGCTAAACTAACCAAAGTGGACCCCCTTTTCTAATTTAATACATAACTATGCCATAATCACCACTATCAACAACTCTTTTCCTTGCTACCATTTAGCCGACAAGCCAAACAACTCCCAATTTTATTTTCCACTTTCATGACAACAACCAATCACATTTAGGAATGAGTGGATTAAAGGCTATCCAAGAAACAAAAATTCCTAAATATACTTTTATATAACAAACAAATGCTATAAACATAAATCACACTCTCACCTCACATCCCTCTTTCTCACGACATTCTCTCAACCAAACCCAAACCCACTTTTTTAACCTTCATATTTTATTCTAAGTAAATTATTCAAGAACCAAGTCTAAGGGCCAAACATCCAATTGTTAAAGACGGTGATTCAAGTAAAAGGAAGCTAGAGTGATGCTAGGAGCTCAAGACCTCTTATTTTCTTCTTATTATTTTTACTATATCCTCTACCTTCTACCTAAGTGAGCATCTACACTCTAAGGTAGTGTTTGGTATGTATGAATGAAAGACGGAATGGAATGGACCATTATGATGGAATGAAAAAAAAATGTGTTTGGTTGGTCAACGGAATGAAATCACCCATTACCATGTCCATTCTATTCCCCCTTAAAACACCTCATATTCATTCCATCCACCCCCCCTTTTTTTCATTCCATCCATCTTTCACATTATATCACCTTCACCACCTTCCCTTCACAACTACCCATTGCCCTCTCACCATCGCCTCCATCGCTCGCTACCACCCACCACCGCCTCCGCCTCCGGCCACCACCATCACCCGCCTCCGCCGCCCGCAACCAGTACCACCCACCTACCACCTAACAGCGTCGCCCACCACCTCCACCAACCATTGTTCCAGGCCGTCATCACCACCACTCACCTCCGCCGCCACCACCAACCACCCACCACCACCTAACAAAGCCGCCCACCACCGCCACCACCAACCATCGCTCCCGACCATCATCACCACCACCTGCCACCACCAATAATCGCTCCCGGCTCCCGCTCATTGCTATCGCCACTCACCAATACTTTTATTTTATTTCGGCCTTTTCTAGCTTACTAAAAAAATAAAAAAAAAACTAATAATTCATTTCATTCCACATGGTAAGCAAATATGTCAATGGAATGGTAATGATCCATTTCATTACCTCGTCCATTCTATTCCCTCGCTCATTGCATTCCATCGTCCATTTCATTACCCCATACCAAACAGACCATAATTCTTTATTATTTTGTTAATATATTGATATATACAAGTTTTGAGAGCTTGTATAATGAACCACCCAAATTATTAGATTAAAAGATGAAAGAACACAAACTAGTAACTAAAACCTTATTTTCTCTAAACAAACTATTAAGGAAACACAATGTTAATGGGTCAACACAAACATAGAAAGAATGTAAATATACATTTTATGTCATGGTTTTTCTTACCTTGTATAGAGGCATAATTTATTACTTTATTTTACTTGTTTCCATATTGTAAACATGCCAATATAAGGCATCGTATATCTGTAATCACATCATCAATTCACAATATTATTCTCAACCTTATACAAACCTCTTCTATAAATCATGGCATATTCAAGTTTTTATATAGAAGATATATTTAATATAAGCCTTTCATAAGAATTGTTAGTAATAGAGTAACATTATTGGTAACCACAAAATACCACTAAAGATTGAAACATGAGTTGTTTTAAACTAACAAAAGTGGTGTGCTCATCCTCTTTAAATATGAGAAAATAACCAACTTTTTTTATATATGATGGGTAAACAAACTTATAATAACAAGAACTAACCAAAGAACATGGGTAAAATCAAGATCTACAAGAACAAACGTGAGAAAGACAAGAACTACAGACAAAAACTAAACTATGAACCCATGATTTGTAATCAGCATATAAATGTATTAAAAATCTAGAACAAAAGACCCAAAATATTGTAAAAATAATGCTTAACAAGTTTATAAACCATTGATAAAAGGTTAAACCATTACACGCCTAGGAAATGTGTAAAAATGGCTCAAAAGTACAATTATAAGTATACACTGAGCTAACAGTTTTCATAACTCGGTTTCACAAGGTTATAACTCAGTCAATACTTAACCAAAATGAATAAATACTGAGTCTAAAATATACTAATCCTAGTCTAGTTTCCAACCCAACCGTTATTATGCGATTTGGATGAGTTTTGATACCGAAACAGACTTTACAAAAATATGTGTCAAAACTGTCAGTTTGTTAACAGATTTAAGTCTTACTCTAGGACCCATAACTCACGCATATTAAATCCAAATTACATCCAACGATACCTTTATGTCTTAGGTTTAAAATCTGTACCCACACTTTTCATGAAAATAAGTTTAGGTAAGTAAAATAAAGGTTTTTCCACTAATTATCAATAAATTTTTCTGTACGACCCTTGTGTACTAATAAATGTGTTTGGACCCCTTAAACACCTTCAAAATTTATGTATCATAGTTTTCTGGAAATTTAAGACATGAGAGTATGTTATAAAATTTTCAAGTCAAAACAAGTTTGTTTGATACCAGAAAATCGAGTCACTTCACACCCCAAAAACGGCTAAAGAATCAGTCAAGAATTTAGCAATTTATAAAATGTCAGATACTAGCACTAAGTCACCAAATCTTAATATAAAGCTTGTATGAGAATTTATGGACTAATAATGGCATTCTTAATATATATAACCTTATATATATTGATCCAAAACTTAAATGTACGATAAAACACATAGACGAATCACCAACGGTTCATTAGGATATACATTAACAATAAACGCATACATCATCGAGTCTAACATGTTGGGTGGACTTTATACAAGATCAACTTGTATGTTGATATTGTACTATGGGATTCTAAGTAACAGTAACTGATTAGGTCGCGGTTAGGAGAAGTCTCACGCTTTTTTTCGATAGTGGCTATCTATTTCGCGCGAAAACTCAAAGGTGAGTTTCACGGCCCCTTTACTTTCAAACAATTTACAAAATGGGGGAGAAACATACAAATACTCGCCTTTATACGTTAATTACTAACAAGACCCGACCTTTATGTTTGCATGAGTTATCTCTTGGATCCGAAAGTCCCCTTTATCGCTTATTAATAACCATTAGCTTTTATTAGCCTAAGATTCTGTGAATAGTACTATTGGGATTGACGCCCCCAGTCATGGTTAGTCGCGCTAACCGCCGATCCGCATGGTTGAATGACTGCAAAGTGTCTACTCACTTTCTCGTGAGGGGCGAAACACATGTGTCTTGGTTATGCCTCATGTATTTCATAATTATCGTATTCTTTGCTAGCTTACGATGGGTCAAACTATTACTTGTTTATATTTAACGCTACATGAAACGCTTTCGGACGAAAAGATTTTACAAACTTTTAAACGCTAAAACCTGTGAACTCACCAACATTATGTTGACATTTCAAAGTATGTTTTTTATGTACTTAAAGCACAATCACTCAAGTGGAAAGCGTCGTAGGATAACACGCACACAAGTGTCGGATACGCATTTTGGAGGACTTTACTTGTATAACGGACGTCTTCGGTCATATGGGAAAAATCTTAGAAACGATGTCTTTTAATAAATGTTTTGAGACTTAAGCGTTGATTTTGGGATGTAAACTCTGAATTTTAACTATGTATCCAATTTGTGTGCTTGTGTTTGCGATAATCATATGCTTTGAAACTCACATTCGTCACCCCTCGTGATTCCGCCGAGGCGAGGTGTAACATATGTTACTTTTGTTGTCTTAAGTAGGTTTTAAATTTTCTTGTGTTTGATTAAAAGTTTTTATTGGATTAAATTTTTAATAGTTGTAGCTTTTGTACTGTAATTACATTTGTTTGTAACTTGAAGAGTTATGTTTGCATATTAGTTAGTGATATAATTAACAAACAAATAGCCGTACATGTTACTTACATGTTGGATATTATTGATATGATGATTAATAAACAAATAGTAGTACTTGTTACATGTTTGTGAACTCAACTCTGAACATAATCCTATATCAAAGTTGTGCTTGTGATTATGATATTAACCCAGTATTGACAGAATAATAGTTGTTTCTCCAAGTCACAATTTGATTACCAAAACAGTAAAACCATCACTTTACCATTAATACCTACATATTTATACATGTTGAGTTTATATTTAAATTACATTAACGAACATTCGTGTCTTAGTTTACTTCTATAATATAACTCAAATGCGTATTATTGCACACTAAGAAAAACACTTAAATGGCCTTGTTGTTAGTTCTAGTTGCAATAATTAAGTATTTAGACACTCGTCCCAACGCACAAACTCTCCTCTCCTGCTAGCATAAATTGAAGATGTAGGTCAGAAAAGGCTAACCAACAACAAAGGACAAATTACATGACCAGTCCTAGCAGTGAGTTTTGAAGCCACTCTGTCTAAACTAATGTTACCTTTTTATTCGTGATTACAATCCAAGAAAAGAAAAATGTGTTACATATGGAATCAAAAATCAATTCTGTCTTTATATCGTTAGCTTTTAATATAGTTTCATTCCACAAATTGTTTCTTCTTATTAGGTAGATGTGTGTTTTTTAGCCAAGTCTAAAAGTCTTTCGGTTCAATTGTTTCCGGTCCAATTAGATCCAACCAAGCGAGGATTATGTTATAGAACCATTATTTTCTATTTCCAGTTATTAAATAAATAAAACAAAATTGATAAGTTATATTAGGCCACCCGGGGTGGTGCGTGATGAGCCACCATCACGCGTGATGGCCTCACGCACACCGTCGTCGGTGCCCCTAATAGTTGTTTTAAGGCAATTTCTTTTCTTGTATTTTAAGATTTATTTATTAAAAACATAGAGAAGAAACTCTTTAAGACAAAATGGCAAAAGACGTCATTTATGTTTGTACGGTTTTTCAATAGACGTCCTTTGACAAACTTAATGACAGAAAACATCATTTACGTTTCAAAACCCTATCACATTATTTCCTTTGACACTAACCCAGTTAACTTTTCTTGTTAAATCTGGTCATGTGCATCCCACATGATGGTAGTTTTGTAGATTTATAAATATATTTAATAACTAAAAATAAAATATATATATTTGTAAAATAATCTCTCTCTCTCTCTCCCCCCTCCCCCCCCCCTCTCTCTCTCCAACAGATCCACCAATCACCATCATCTAAAACTACCTTACCACCATCACCGACTAACACCCACCACATGCCACTATCGCCACCATCACTTGCCACCCCCAATACCAATTTCCACGAACAGCAGAAAGTTGAAATCAAATAGAGACTTGGGAGGTCACCAAATATCCAAACCCAAACCCTAACCCTAAAGCATTTCACTTGTTTCAAACCCTAAAATTTTTTTGCAGATCAGCCTCCATCGTCATCGACCTTTTTAGGAGCACCGTGACCCACTAGCTGCAATGCCACCGTAATAGTCATTATTCTCTCTCTCGAAAAACCTAGTGCTGCAATGTGCGTCGCCGGAAATCTGAGAGTCATCGGAACCCTGGTGCTGCTGCAATGTTTGTCGCCGGAAATCTGAGGGTGATCGGAGAGTCGTACAACAGCTGGTTTTTCAATTTGAATCTTCAATTCGCCATTGCAGGCTGTGGACAGCCACTTGTTTGTGAGAACAACCGCTGGATTTCAGCAGCATAATCATTTGCATCTTCATTGATTGTGTTATTAGATCTTCACAAATCTGAAAAATCATAGTTGAAAAGTTAACATATCAAATAAATAGAATCCCCGTAGTGGTTAAGAATCATCGTTCGTTTCTCCGACAACCACAAACAACAGATCTCACCATCTCTCTCTCTCTCTCTCTAAAAGCCCCATCAAATAAGGTTTTATTAAGGTTTACGAAGAAATCTGTTTCAGTTCGATTTGGTTAAAGAGGGGGAGGCGATGGTGGCAGTTTTCAAGCAGTGGTGGTAGCCGAATCTTGGATTGTAGCATATGATGGTCTGAAGAGAATCCTTTTTATGAGAGAGGGAGAGAGAGCGAGATTATTTTTTATACATAATTAATTAAATTAATAGATAAATTTACAAAACTACCCTCATGTGGGATGCACATTACCAGATTTAAACAAGAAAAGTTAACTGGGTTAGTGTCAAAAGACATATTGTGATAGGGTTTTAAAACATAAAGAATGTTTTATGTCATTAAGTTTGTCAAAGGACGTCCATTGAAAATCCGTGCAAACATAAAGGAAGTCTTTTGCTATTTTATCTATATTTAAATATCGTTTAACATAAGCGAAAGAGTAAATTGAATGGATGATTAATATTGTAAACTAGTAGTTCAAATTAAATCGTAAATTAAAAAAAAATGACATATGGTCTCGTTTGTTTACCTTTCGGTCATATTTTTGCTCTATAGACGAATGGACGTAAACATAATAAGACATTAAATTTATAGATAAAATGGCAAAAGACGTCCTTTATGTTTGCACGGCTATTCAATGGACGTCCTTTAACAAACTTAATAACAGAAAACATCCTTTATGCTTAAAAACTCTATCATATTACGTCCTTTGACACTAACCTATTTAAATATTTTTGTTAAATTTGGTCATGTGCAATGCACATGAGGGTAGTTTTGTAATTTAAAAAAAATTAATGAGACCCTATAATTATATATTATATAAAAGATATATCAAGTTAATGTGGGTCCCACCCACCCATTCATCATCACCACCACCACTATCAACAAACAACCACCATCACCAAAGAACAAGTAGATCCTTTACTGTCACACCCAATCCACCATAAAACCCTAAAAATGAAACCCATAAAAAACAACCAATTAAAAACGCAATCAAAACCCAAATTCTTCAAATTGAATCGACCCATGAACACCAAACTTCCCCAAAACAATTACAGATAAAAACCCAAACTTGATTTCAACCCAACGTTATAAAAACACCAAAAATCGTAAAAACGGCAGAAACCCACAAAAACCCATAATCAAATTTCGAAATGAAACCCTAAAAGCAAACAGGTGTATCCATTACAATAGCCTTTTGATCTTTGTTGTCATCAGTCATCGTTTACGTGGTGGTCACCGGCGAGAAACAAGTACGAGTTGGTGGTGAAGATGAATATCAGTTTGGGGTTTATAGAGAAATAATTAAGTGTTGGTGATGGCCACCGACTGTGGTGGTGGTCATGGATAGATGGTGACCGGCCATATATGTAACGGCAAAACAGAGATGGGTGGATTAGGGCTAAAGTTAGGGTTTTTGATTTTGTAAATATGATGAGTATTGTGGATTTAGGGTTTTCTAATTTGTGGGATTTGCAAATGGAGGCGGCCGGTGGTGGGTCGTGGGTGGAGGCGGCCGGCGGTGGGTTGTGGGTGGAGGTGGCAGCAGATGGAGGCAGCCGGCGGTGGGTTGTGGGTGGAGCGGCGGTAGATTGTGGGCGGCTGTTTTGGATAGATAGGGGAGAGAGAGAGAGACTATTTATTTTTAAATATATTAATGTTTTTATTTTCAGTTATTAATAAATAAATATGTAAGTTTACAAAACTACCTCATGTGATTTGCACATGACCGTATTTAACAAGAAAAGTTAACTAGGTTAGGGTCAAAGGACATACCGTGATAAAGTTTTTAAACGTAAATGATTATTTATATTATTAAGTTTGCTAAAGGATGGACACTGAAAAAACGTGGAAACATAAAGGATTAGTTTTGCCATTTTGTCAAATTTATAAGAAATGAATTGTTTGCCCTTATTACTTAGGGAAAAAAAGTGATATAAATATAAACTTACAAAGAGTGGTGGAAATTGGAATGGCCTATATGTATATGCAAATACTAAATTATAAATAGGTTGATTGTTTTTGTTTTGTATTAAGTTATTGTTGTTGGAGAACACGAGTACACATCAACCGTCTCATCTGTTTTGTTGAACGGTAAAATGGTAAATACTAAAGGACAACAAAAATTCAGAAATTTGATCAAATGATTTCTAGGCCAAAAGATTTTTAAAAATGATAACTTATACTCACACTATATTCCTTCATATATAAGAGTGGAAGGGACATTCATGAGTATTGTCCTTAAACCGTCCAATCTTACAATATCACCTCATTTTAACCCTTAAGTACCCACAAACTATAAAACTATTGGCGACGCCTACCCACATGTGTAATAAATTAATTATTAAGTAATTTTATTTCTCCAACCTTAGACATTAAATCAAGTTTGTAGCAAATCTTTGCCATAAAATGAACTCATACACCCTACTCGCATGAGGTGGCAGCGATGTTACCATTGGTTTAGAAACCATACACTCTATCCAGATGTTTAAGATTGAAAACCTTGAGATATAACCGATAAAAGTCATATTTAATTATGTAAAAGTATCATAGAAGTTGGTGATACTAAAGTATAGTATGCAAATTACAAATATATCTTGAAAGTTATGTTTACGCTTTTAACGTTTGATCTTTTGGGCCATATCTATCAGCCCAAGTTGTGCTGGCATCAATATATCATACAAAACTGTATCTGGGTTAGTTGGACAATTGCAATAAAAAAAAAGAGAGAGAGAAACAAAAATTTAAGCCTTATTTATTTTGGGCCCAGCCCCTTGCTCCCAACTCCCAAGCCTGCAAGTTGCAATATACTATAATTATTGATTTATTGGACATAGTAAACTGTTACATGTTTAAACTTTAAAGTACAAAGTCTTTAAATAAATGGATTAGTTCATAAAATAGTAATCAACTTTGAGTCAATCAAGTCACTGGTAAAAACTTTTGTTTTAATTAGGTCATTGAACTTTCATTTTTGTTTCAATCATAGATATTATACCTGGATAGCAGGTAATCTAGGATTTTTTTAATTTTTCAATATTTTTACTTTGCATAATAACTTTTAAATGTTGCGAAAATTAATAAAAATGCGAAATATAATTTTAAAATTCCAAAAATTTGCAAAAGAAGTTCAGAAAATTGCAATAAATTGGAAAAACTGAAAAAAAATGCAAAAATTGAAAAAAAATGCATAAATGTTCAATTTTTTTTTAAATTGCAATAAATTTCAATCCTTTTAGTTATATTGTTAATTTAGAGGTGGCAAATAGGTTGGGTTGGGTCGAAACAGGTCATCGGTTGGAACGGGTTAGGGTCGAAACGGGTCACTTAAAAAAATGGTTGTTTTTGTTCGGGTCGGAACGGGTTAGGGTCAACAGGTTTGGGTTAGAACGGGTCAAGGTCGGGACGAGTCAAAACGGGTTTCTGGTCAGTTTCTTTTACCAACGAATCAATGCGTTTTCAACACGTTACAGCTCGTTTTAACAGCAAAAGCTCGTTTAAGCGATTTTTCAGTTCGTTTCAGGACCTAACAGCTCGTTTAAGCGATTTTTCAGTTCGTTTCAGCACCTAACAGCTCGTTTAAGCGATTTTTTAGTTCTTTTCAGCACCTAACAGCTCGTTTAAGCGATTTTTCATTTCGTTACAGCACTTAACAGCTTGCTTCAACACGTTTTGACTAAAATGAGTTGTTTTGGTTCGGGTCGGAATGGGTTAGGGTCAACAAGTTCTGGTCAAAACGGGTCCGGGTCGGAATGAGTCCTGGTCGGAAAGGTCAAAACGGGTTTCGAGTAGTTTTTTTTTGTTTTTTTTGTTTGTTGAATGAGGACAAGGGACGACACGTTTTAGGTTTTTTTTTACTTATTTTTTTGTTTTTGTTTTATATTTTGAATTGTGGTTTTTTTATTATTTTTTTTGAATTTTTTAGGAAAAACCTAGATTACCTGCTATCCAGGTAAAATATCTAGGATTGAAACAAAAATGAAAGTTCAATGACCTGATTGGAACAAAAGTTTTTATCAGTGACATGACTGGAACAACTTTCAAAGTTGGTTACTATTCTCTAGCGTAATCCCTTAAATAAAATAACTTAAAGCAATTTATACATAGTCATACATACACATCATAAAAATATATTGCATATCCGTTATTAATATGATTTAGTGTTGTTTTCCTATAATTCCTATCATTGAGTGCAAAATTTCAGGATATGCATGCATATACTCATCTCATAGAAGGTTAATTTGCTCAAATGTCAATTTACCAATTTATATAATGGTTGTCGAACTTTTCAACATATATTTACTCTCATAAAATATGATTTTAAGACTCACATTTGTCTTGTTTAGTTGTAGAAAAAGTAAAACAAGGGATGGACTAAAAATATCTAAAGGATCTAAAATCTAAATGTCTATTCAAAAAAATCTAAAATCCAAATGTAACTTACGGAGAAATGAGTGGAGATATTATGGGACGACACCATTTGAGACCAATGTTTGATTAGAGTTACAAAGACTTGGTCTCACATTAACTTCTAGAATATAAGTGGTTGCCATATTCGCCCCACTTGTGCCACACATGGACAGATTTGTAAAATAATATATAAAAAGAGTAAATTACTTAAAACGTTCTTGTTGTTTGGTTAAAGTTAAGGAGGTGTGGGTAGAAAACCGTTCAAACCGTCACTTATAGCTCTATCCGTGATATATAAGTGTTTTCTGAAAAACGTATTTTTTTGTTTTTTCCTTAACCGTGGCTTATAGCTCTATATATGGCATTGAAGCTACTTGGTGTCCGTTATGTGATGATGCACTCGAGTCAGTGGATCATATATTGATACATGTGTGTGTAGCGTTGGTTTTTGGTAACACATTACAAGTTGAAGAGATATTCCTCTAGTGTATGCATTCTCGTTTCGATGTTATTTATTCATTTAAAACGGTTTTATAATAACCGTTTTAAGAGGTAAGGAACTGTTGTAAAATGTCATGATCATAAAATTAAGATCTACTATTTAAGACATTCAATATTTAGAAGAACAAATACAACATTATAAAATTATTAAAATGGTTATTTAAAACGGTTTTCTTTTTGTTTAATGACAACGTTTTATTTGGGTAAAGTCATTTAAAACGATTTAAGTTGCACCGCTTTATTTGGTATTATTTTATGTTTGTTCGCATTTTAATTTTATTTTAACATGCTTATTTAAAAAGGTTCGTTTTATTTGGTATACTTATTTCTAAACGGTTTGAGTTTGAGTTTGGTGTTTTATTTGGTATTTTAGATTCGATTTTTTGTTAGGGTTTTTTATAAATCATCCCCAAAACACAAACAACTGACATGGTCACCTTCTCTGCCTCCTCTATGGGAACGCCAATACTCCAAGAACAAGAGGTAAGACTTTATTTGTTTTGTGTTATATTATTCACGATAATATAACTTTTAGTTGGTATACAAAACCATAATTTCCCCTGCTTCTTAGTTTAGAACGTTTTATTAGCCATTGCTATAACCTCTCTGAGTGTTTTTACCCACTACCAATAACTTCCCACAAGTCCTCCGTTGCTCCCTATGTTTCTCACTATTAGGTATTCAAATTAAACATGTATCTATATTGTTTCATTGATTATTGCCATGGCTAGCTTTAATTGCGTTTCCGTTTGATTATTATCGACACTTACTAGGGTTCATAGGCATTTAATTGAGGCTAATTATTTAAAACAAACACATACGAGTTTATGGTGCTATAGTTAGGATCAAAAGTTATTGTAACTGTTGCTAATATTATAATTAGAGACATCTAAAATTGGTGCGTATAATTATTAATTTGGACTCTCAGACTTTTAATTTCTTGTGTGTTTAGATGTTTCTCATTGCTTAATTTTAACATTGTAGTTTCATATTTTATATTTAAAATTGACCAATTTGTTGAAGAAGCATTAGAGAAATTTATGAAAACTTCTAACATCGATTGAATTCGGCTCCACTTATGTTAAGGTTTTGAGCATGAAAGTGTAAGCTTCTTTCTTTATTTTTTATTTGTTGTCAATCAATATTATTAGTATAGTAGTTGTCTTTGATGCATTTATGCTTCACAAATGAATAGATTGAGAATTTATGTGTAATTTGTATATCACTAAACTTGTGTTGTATACCATGTAAAGTCATTACGTGGTACTATATCTTTTGTTCTTGATCTTTCACATTAATGGTGAAAAAATCAATTTAATGTATAGTACAATCTTTCTTGAGTGTAATGATTTATAGTCTTAGACTTCCATCTAACTTAGTTTTCTTAGTAGTTATTCCCTTTTTGGATGTTAAAAAATGTAGCATTTGACTTTCAAAAGTCAAAGATGGACTTCATTTATGTAATAACATAAGCAGTGTTTTATATTTGAGCAGATTATTATGCTAATAAAGGAAGTTCATGTTTCTTTTCATGAATAGGTATATAATGGGCTCCGCATCAGGTCGGTTATTTAAAATGTAACTTCAAGTTTTTTTTTAAGTATTAATAATGCAAGAAATGTTGACTTTCTTTTCAACTTTCATTTTTTGTAGTTATGGTTAGGATTTTACATTCGTTCGTGGATAGAAGTATCTTCATTGATTAAGCTTTCGACAGTTCTTACTGGTTCCATGGTCTCACCAAAGCTGCTCTTGTTTGTGATCACAATGTTGAACTATGAAATATGTAGAAATATTAGATGGTTAATGATGTTTAATGTTTTGGTTATCGATTGTTTTCTTGATGTAGAAACATCATATGGATACTAATGTATGAACTCTGGTTGCGGCTTTTAATATATTGGTTTAGATATCATGTTTTGATATTTAATACCTGCATAATAGAATTAAGAATTATAAACTAATGTATTTGTTAATTGTAGGATTAGCCGATGTATTTGATGAGTATGTTGTTTATATACAAAATTACTATTTAAAACGATCTCAACCTTTTAAAACACATACATTTAAAGCGGTCATTGAATCGTTTTAATAGTGTTTAAAACCCGTTGTAAAAGACTTGTTTTATGTAGTAGTGGATTTTCTTTTTCTTTTTTGATATTCGGTTCCTTGTTATCGGCTGTTTGTAAGATTCTTTAGTCTAGCAACTTGCTAGTCTTGTTTGTTGTTTTTAACAAAAGAAAAAATTGTTTTAAATAATCGAACTATGCCCCTGTCTAATAACGGTATCAACTTAACACTTGGTTGGTGGCGCTCCCAACTAATGTATTTGTTTACAATGACCCGCGACTAACAGATTCCTAACGCCGTTAGTTGCGATTCACATGAAAAACGGTTTCGGCTAGAAAAAATCACATTTTTGCCGGAAAACTCATTTTTTCGACCGAAACCTGTTTGTGTACCTTAGATTGGACCTTTATGAACATTATTTTAGTAAAAGCCTCAGTTATTGAGGTCTTCGGAATCTTAAAACCATCGTTGGAGTCAATTGGTTGGTTGTGAGTCAGTTGGTGGTGTTCAAGTTGAGTTTTTCAACGAAAAATGTGAGTTTTCGGCCATCTGCAAATAAGGGCGTTAGGGTTCTGTTAGTTGCGGACTATTGTAAATAAATACACATTTAGTTGAGACTGTCACATGCTAAGTATAAAGATGAGACTGCTACTTGCTAATAGAATATAATTAAAGTTTTTTAAAATCATTTTGTCTTAATAAAAAAAATAGATTATGCATATTTGTTTTGGGTGTCTTCTCTTGTGGAGTTGTGGGTCCAATGTTTGGTTTTAATGCATACAATGATCAACTTTACATTATTAAATCACTCCGTGCATTGTCGTCTAATTTTTATAACTTACCTATATACAAATACTAGTAATGCTTTGTCATTGAACCGATACCATATTAGCTCATCGGTAGCACCGATATTTAACTAGTTTTAAATTTTAAAAAAGAAAACAAAACTAGAAAGATTATTGATATTACATAAAATATAAATACTTTTTTAACTTAATTAAATATTAAATTTAAATATAGTTATTAAATAAAAAAATTAAATCAAGAAAGCAATTACATTGTTAGATTTAGAATAGTAAGATAAATATAGTTTTTTTTATGAAAAAGTTATAAAAACAAGAAGCTCAAATATATTAGAAAAAGGTAGGAGGGTATTTAATTATTGTAACAAGATGAAAGCCGCTAATAATGCCACTATCTTAACAATTCTGCCAAATTAATTGGTAAAAAAAACAACACTTATTGAAGGCCCTAATATATGTTCAAACATGCATTGCAACAATATTTTTCTAACACTGTTTGGTTTGACAACTACTTTTCAAGCACGGTAAAGTAAATTGTTGTTTAGCTTCTTGTTGTTGAGGTTTGCCACATCAGCGTAAACAAACACGAACGTTATAACATTCAATCCCTCATAACAACATATATTGTTTATTTCCTACTCATGCACACCTACTTATGGAGTTCATCTCTTATATATATATTCATAATAATGTGTCAGAAAATGCGTTGATGGTTTATGATTAACACATAAACATGTGAAAAGAGTACGTTATATGGCATGAGACTTATGAGATACAAATTTCTCTTCAATATTCATATGATTGTCATACAAATTGTACAATTATTACATAACTAAAGTCCGAGAACAATAGACTATGAACATTCATGTGTGTGGCGCCAAATTAATCAGGACATAAGTATAAAGACAATGCTAGTTAAAAGAAAGGACCTGCTAAAGTAAATATATTTGTGTAAAGAGCTCATATAAATTGAGAAAGATACATTAAAAAACTGCAAATCTATGGCACACTCAGTGTCAAAGCTTGAGCTTAGTCACAGCAGTAACCGAAGTCATGAACCTAAAAAATTTCGGTTCGAAGATTCGTCCGGGTCGGGTCACCTATCCGGTTTGGGTCGGGTTAAACAATATGATATTTAAATATCTAATTTTTCTTCATTCATTCAAACGATTGTTCTTATAAAAAATATATATATAATAACTAGATAAATTTTTAACCAACAAATACCTAACATATTCATGATAACACGAGAAGAATGGTGCGGTTACTCGATGTTGCAATGTGTGTGGTGTCTCCAAGGTTGAAGGTGTTGTCCTGTGTGTGGTGGTCAGTTGTCTCCAGAATGGTGGCCGATAGCGGCAGATGATGGTGTGTGCTTAGTGGTCGCGGGTGGTCTCCAGTGACTCGGTAAGGCAGTGATTTAAGTTCTGAACCGAATGAATGGTAGATGGTTTCCAAACCCTAATCCACCAATGGCAATCACGTTGGTTTTTTTTGTTTGTTTAAACAAGTGTATCATTATTACAAATAGCCTCCTTCAATGAGTTTTATAAGAACAAAGATTCTAGTATTCGACTAGTATTTGTTTATAAAAATGTGAGGTTATATATGTGTTTGTGTGTGTGTATTTATATATATATATATATATATATATATATATATATAATCAAACGTTGGTATATTATTAAAAAAGGTTCAGTGGTGACCGGTAGCTTTATGGAGAAATAACTCAGGGTGACCACGCTTAATACCTATAAAAATTTTCAGGCAAAAGTCACGATATTTACCTATTAACCGAAAAAAGGCAGTGGCCGAGGCCACCCCGTTCCCCATGAAGCCTCGCCCTTGGGCACACTTAATAATTTTACTAATACTTAGTTTTACTTACAATTATTTTTTTCAGCGGGATTGACGTGTCATACAAGATACCAAGATGATGATTAATAAAATGAGCGGGATAAGTATAGCTACCAAAAATAAAGAAACATACATGACAACTTTAGCTTGCTATCACACTTTTTGCTGTTAATTGCTTACCCTTGCTTTTGCTATGTTACAAGACACACAAGTACTACATAACTGGTGATATTAATCTGTCATATGGTTTCTTCTTTTACATAAGACCTTTTTATTGTTTTTACTTATATAAAATAAGTTTTGTAAATTTACTATTGTCTATAATGGGAGTGTTACAACATACATGACTCCCAATTTGTATGAAGAACACTTATCAATTTAATTTCCTTCAAAACACACATTATCCCACATCTTAAATAACAAGGGATTTGGATGTCATGATGGATTCGATTTCTCAAAGATCTTGACTTGACCCTCATATTTCCGTCTTTATACGATAATACACCATGGATTTATATCTTAAACCCGTCTCTACAAATAATTTGTTGTGGATTGTATATCTTAACCTAAACATCCTCATCATCAACTAATTAAAAAGCCTTAGATAGATTCATGAATCACAAACTATGATAAATGTATTATGTCATTGTAAAGATACTAATTCGGATTACTCATTTTCTTTTAACATTGACGTTGTTTCTTGTTTGAGGAAAAGTAGGTGCTTGCTTACCATCACAATTACACCACACGTAACTTGATGACATATCGTGTGCTTTTTATGATATATACATTGTTTTTTTATATAATAAAAACTTGTATGAGACTCGTGTATTATACGAGGTTTCTAATAAAAAAAATACATATAATAGAAAGCATCACGGGTCCTCTATCAATTAAAGAGGTAGCAAGAACAAACATCCTTTCAAGTAAATGGAAAATAATAGCTATTGTTTTGCTGTTTTTTTGACCATATATATGTAATAGTTGTAGCTTTACGTGTAGATAATCTGAACGGCGGAAATGGAGCGAGCGCAGAGGCCTTCATTTCATGAAATTAAAATAATTTTTATAATAAATAAAAAACTAAAATAACTTAATTTGTGGTTTTCTGGCAATAAAAACGACACGTATAAGTTGTTTAGTAATTTTAAATATTTAAAAAAACATTATGAGTTAATACAGTTCATATAGGTCTTCACGTACCGTATTGATCGTTCATGGGACGAAGTGTATAGGCCGGACATGCTGACATAAAGCCAACCATTTCTGGATTCATTCGCCGTGTTTAGACCTCTACACTGCGTATGGTCCTGAGAATTTTCGGCATATAAGTCAGCCTGTCCAAACCATACGCCACTTTGTGAAAATTCAATATTTGTGAAAAAAGGTATTAAAACTTAAGAATATAAAAGTGACAAGTCACCAAAACGTATACATTTTATTCTTTTTATTCACGGTCCCATTTAAACTTATCATAACTTAAGTTATATTATATTATATGGGGAGGGTTCAATATAGAACTTTAAAAAGTAAGGAACTAGAGAATCATATATTTTACATGTAAAAAAATAATATAAAGCTCGATTTCATATGTAAAATATTAGTTTTAAAATATACTTTTTTTAGAGATTTTGCTTATAAATACATGTGAAAGACATTTTAATAAAAAAAAAGTTTATTTTGTAAAGAATATATATTTCTTTTACTTTTTTCAAACTTTTTTTTTTATGAAAACAACTTCTACATGTGTTTATATATAAAGCTCTAAAACAATTATATAAGAATGCGTTTTTCATGTAAAAACGATTTTTTTTATTTTTTGTTACATGTAGAAGACATATATTTTTTGGGTTCCTATTTTAGTTTTTTAACATGCCACTATATTCTATAATATTTATAATTATAAAATAATAATATCTAAGGTTAAATATTAGGTGGACTCCTAGGAGCTTCGTCCGCCCAGACTCGTTGTCGGCTCGGGCTATCTTTAGCTAACAGGGGTTGTGTACGGAATACCCGACTTTATTTAGTTGGATGTTCCATAAAAAAATTAAATAATAATAATAATAGGCAAACAATGTGCTGTTGTTTTATATGATGCGTGGGGCGGTTGCAAGGGTACAGGCAATTGCGTTGCAGAGGAGTAGAGTAGGAGTAGTTATCCTCTACATTACGCGGACCGTTCGATGTCCACCGTTGATCTTTTCTCTTCCATCCTCCTATATAATAATATACAACGTTAAGGTTCTTCAAACATATTAACTATTAACATATCATAACATACTACTACCTCCTATATAATTCTCCCTAGGTTCAAACATGGTTTCTTCTTCCACTCCTGTTGTTGAAGGTAAATTAATATTATTGTTATTATATTAATTTAAATGCATTTTCGAAATGTGAAACTTTGTGTGTGTTTATAACTAAGTGAATTCGGTTTTTGTTAACCGGATCCGAGATCTGGTTCGTTGTTGCACTTTCTGTTACGAATCTGGATCTGATATTGTGTGTACTAGGAATTACAAAAAGGTGTTTTCCAAAGTTTTACATATTAAATAAGTTTAATAATTAATTTGGTATATATATATATATTCATTTCACCATTAAAGTGGAGTAATTAGTTTGTATTATGTTTTAAACATAATACTCGTGACCATGGTGTTTGGTGGTTCATATTCTTACAAATGTAAGGTTTGAGAGTTTAAAAAAAAACATAATAATTAACAATAAACTGATGGTGGTGTTTTACTGTTTTAATTCACATCATGTCATGTGAATCAGTGGGGCATGGTGTTTGTGTGGTATTAACATCATGATGCATCTAGATTGACCGGTCAAGATTAATAAATTTTATTTAGAGTTAAACTAAGGAACACTACTTGTTGAATTTGAGAGATGTTTTTGTAGCTAGCAAATCTGAAAGACACATTTTTCAAAGCTTGATTTTCTTGTTGCTTTATTCTTTTAAGTAATTGATCTTGTCCGGCTTGACTTTCATGCCTGCATAAATATCTAAAGACGCGTCATTTTAGCATTTAATTACGATATTTTTTGAAGAATATATATATATTATTATCTTTAACTTTCTTCATTAGTTTAAAGAAATAATTTTTAATTTTTGTCTTAGCTTTTAATTTTGTGTAATGAACCCACTAGCAGTGTTGCAAAGATCCCGACTAGGTGTCGATTAATCTCTAGTCCCCACTTTATTGATTAATTTTGGGCTAATCGATCAATAGTCAAATCCGGCCAAAATCAGGATTAATCGGACTTAATCGTGTGCGTGTATATATAAAACTGAAGATTATACAAGTCCGATCCGATTAATCTCGATTAATCCTGATTAATCTCTAGTCCCCGACTAGCTAGCAGTGTTTTTTGCAACACCGCCCACTAGACATACCTCTTTTCTTGACTTATGAACATCAGAAGAGACATTTTAGCTGTTTGATTACTTACTTTCATTAGTTTAAAGATTTGTTTTCTTACATTAAAGTTTTAAATTTTTTTTCAGATGGTAAAAAGTATATAACATCAGAAGAATTAAAGAAACATAACAATCCTAGTGACCTTTGGATCTCAATTTTGGGCAAAGTTTACAATGTGACTGAATGGGCTAAAGAGCATCCGGGTGGTGACATCCCGTTGCTTAATCTTGCGGGTCAGGATGTAACCGATGCATTTATCGCATTTCATCCTGGCACCGCGTGGAAGCATTTAGACAAACTGTTTACCGGGTACTATTTAAAAGATTACCAAGTCTCAGAAGTTTCTAGAGACTACAGAAAACTCGCTTCTGAGTTTGCGAAAGCCGGGATGTTTGAGAAAAAGGGTCACGGAGTAATTTACTCGCTTTGTTTCGTGTCTTTATTGCTTTCGGCTTGCGTGTATGGCGTGTTATATTCCGAAAGCTTTTGGATTCATATGCTTTCGGGGGCGATTTTGGGATTAGCGTGGATGCAAATCGCTTACTTGGGTCATGACGCGGGTCATTACCAAATGATGGCGACCCGTGGGTGGAACAAATTTGCGGGAATCTTTATCGGGAATTGTGTAACCGGGATTAGTATCGCGTGGTGGAAATGGACACATAACGCGCATCACATTGCTTGCAATAGTCTTGATTATGATCCTGATCTGCAGCATTTACCAATGTTAGCGGTTTCGTCTAAGCTTTTTAACTCGTTGACTTCGGTTTTCTACGGTAGACAGTTGACTTTTGACTCGTTGGCGCGGTTCTTTGTAAGTTACCAACATTATTCGTATTACCCGATCATGTGTGTCGCTCGGGTCAACCTCTATTTACAAACAATCCTTTTGCTGCTTTCGAAACGAAAGATTCCTGACAGAGGTTTAAACATACTCGGCACGCTAATTTTCTGGACGTGGTTTCCGTTACTTGTTTCTCGGTTACCAAACTGGCCCGAACGTGTGGCGTTTGTGTTGGTTAGCTTTTGTGTAACAGGTATTCAACACGTTCAGTTTACACTGAACCATTTTTCGGGGGATGTTTACGTGGGCCCACCGAAGGGTAACAACTGGTTCGAGAAACAAACGAGTGGGACGATCGATATCGCGTGTTCTTCGTGGATGGATTGGTTTTTTGGCGGTTTACAGTTTCAACTTGAGCATCATTTGTTTCCTAGGTTGCCACGGTGTCACTTGAGGTCGATTTCTCCTATTGTTAAGGAACTATGCAAGAAACATGATTTACCTTATGTGAGTTTGTCGTTTTACGACGCAAATGTAACTACATTAAAGACGCTTAGGACAGCAGCTCTACAGGCGCGTGACCTTACTAACCCGTCTCCGCAGAATCTGCTTTGGGAGGCTTTTAACACTCATGGTTAAGTTAAGTTTTGAGATTCTTTACTTCTTGTAATAGCCTTTGAGCAGTAAGATTTTGTTACTTGTTTACTATTTGTAAATTTGTTTTTTTTTGTCATATTGTTGTAATCTGTTTCAAGGAATTGATTTATAGATATGGTTTAGAATCTACAAGTGTTAAATGATGGTAATATTTATGTTCAATACAACAACATAAATATGTCTACTTTATATATATTTTTTTAACTGTGATACATGAGACTATTATCGATTATATAATAGCGATACTAATATTATCATTGGTGTTAATATATTATTATATCCACTATAGGAAAGTGCATATCTACTCAGAACCAGCATTAGATCATTAATCATGATTCATAAATCAACATATATTTCTTATTTCAAAAAGTAATCATGTCCTCTGATAAGCTAAAGATTCCTCTCAAAGAGATATCGTCGGCAACTAACGAATTTGCTGAAGCAAACATCATTGGAAAGGGCGGATACGGCTTAGTGTAACGAGGCCAGTCAGAACAACATGGCATGCTCGCCATAAAGCGGCTGAACAGGCAGTACGGACAAGGAGTCCATCAATACGGGATGGAGATTTCACTGCTTTCGAAATATAAACACGAGAACCTTGCCTCTCTTATTGGATTTTGTGGAGAAGCCGGCGAGAAGATCTTGGTCTACACATATGAAGCAAATCAGAGTCTTGACAAGTTTTTGCATAGGAAAGACTTTTCCTGGATTCGTCGTCTTCAGATTTGCTTGGGCGCTGCCCGTGGGTTAAGGTACCTTCATAACGAGACTGGATCTGGATACGGAGTTATCCATCGTGATATCAAGAGTTCGAACATCCTCTTGGATGATAACTGGAATGCCAAGATTTCAGATTTTGGGCTGTCTAAAATAGCTCTTACAAATTCGGCCGAGTCAGTCATGTTCACGATTCCTTGTGGAACAATGGGATATGTTGATCCGCAGATACTATATGGTTGTGGTATCACGCAAAAATCTGATGTTTATTCTTTCGGGGTTGTGCTGTTTGAAGTCTTGTTTGGAAAGCTTGTAGCTGTTCCGGGAAATCTTGGTGATGATCGTTTTACTGTCCAAATGGCCAAAAAGCATTACAAGGAGAAAACATTACATGTTATGATCGTTCCTGAACTTGCTAATGAAATGACTTCCGATTCCTTGGGTACGTTCTCAACCATTGCCTACCAATGCTTGAAGAGACGAACAAAAGAGCGTCCGACAATGAGCTTGGTCGTGGAAGCACTAGAGAAAGCTTTGGGTTATCACTTAAGAGTATACTCCTTTATCCAAAACTATCATTTTAATATATGCAAACATTGTATTTTGTTTACATCAGGTTCTGTTTACACAAGTAAACGGTCTTTTAACTATTTTTTTTCCTTCATGAAATCGATGATTCGTTTGACCAAACGTATTTCGTTGTTTCAGACAGATATCATGTCGGAGGGTCGATTAAATAACCAAGAACAAGTTGATCAGTCACATTCTAGCTCATTAATTAGTCAGATAGGTCGAGACTTGTCTATTTACTGCCTCTCGCGCTGCTCGAGATCTGATTACGGTTCGATCGCCTCACTGAACCGCACGTTTCGGACCTTGGTTCGCGGTGGTGAGCTTTATAAGATAAGAAAGTTAATGGGTGTTACAGAACATTGGGTTTATATTTCCTGTAATCCTTCGGAATGGGAGGCGTTTGACCCGATTCGCCGTAGGTGGATGCACCTGCCTCCCATGAACTGCAACGAAGGTTTCACATACTCGGATAAAGCATCTTTAGCAGTAGGCACTCAGCTGCTGGTGTTTGATGGAGACATAGGTAGACATGAAGTGTACAAATATAGTATCTTAACTCACTCATGGTCACCTGGTTCCAAGACCAATACACCTAGATGTCTGTTCGGGTCCGCAAGTCTTGGTGAGATAGCCATTGTAGCCGGTGGGTGCGGTCCATCAGGCAATATCTTGAGTTCGGCTGAGCTTTATGATTCATGGTCCGAGACTTGGGTTACCTTGCCTAACATGAATAAACCAAGAAAAATGTGTGCAGGGGTATTTATGGAATTAAAATTTTTTGTTATTGGTGGAATAGGCGTAGATAATAACGATCTGACTTGTGGGGAATTTTATGATTTGGAAAAGTGTTCTTGGAACCTGATTCCAAATATGTTTCCGTCAGCTGGTGCAGGGGATCAAGATGCACATGCAAGTGCCAAGCCACCGCCTTATTTGGCGGCTGTGAAGAATGAATTATATGCAGCTTGTTTTGAAGAACAAGAAGTGAGAAAATATGATAAGCGTCGAAATCTTTGGGTCAGAGTGTGCGGGCTGCCGAAAATAGCGCACCCTATGAACGGATGGGGACTTGGTTTTCAGGCATGTGGTGATCAGCTCATTTTTATTGGTAACCCTCAGGGTTCTTATATAACAGAACTGAACTCTTGGGTACCCGATGGAAGCCAGCCTCAATGGAACCTGCTTGCTAGAAAGCGTTCGAGTGGCTTTGTTTATAATTGTGCGGTGATGGGATGTTAACCTCTACATTGTATACACAAAATGTTTTTGAATAAATTTCATCGAAGAACATTATGATTTGGTTTGATCAGTTCTTGAATACTCTAGCTACATTATACAAAATATTAATTATCTAAATCATTCGAATGAAACTGGTTTTTGAAATGAAGAACTGATAGATTAATCGTATACATTACCTGGGAACGATCGAACAGTACGTAATCCTCCTTCGAGATGAAGAGAGAACTCAGTTGATAGAGTTTGAATCCAGAGATATGCATGCGTTGACTTTATGGGTCAATGATCAAAATGGTTTTCGAATTTAGAATTGTGATCAGATGTTTGTTTATATTGGAGTAACTTTTTAACGACTATATATACTCCGCTTTCTGCTTTATTGTTGTTGCTGCTGCTGTTGGTTGGTGTTGTTATTATTATTATTATATATTATTATTATTTTGCTATGTAATTATTTACACTCTTTTTATTTTTTTTATATGAAGATTTTTTTAGTCTAAAAATTAAGTGGCATATAGTTTAAGCAACAGAACTGGAAAATAGTTTTACGTTAGAAAGGGTAATTATGAAATGTATTGGAATATAGTATTTGGGGTTTTAGTGTCGAGCCCACGGGTCTGATTCAATAGAGTTACAATATATAGAGATAATTAGGCCCATTGGATTCACTAAAACCCGAAATACTATATTCTAATAACATGAAGTGTCATTGTATTCTTTTCAATACTTTGTTCACCGGCTAGGATCAAGCTTTCATGTTTAAAATTAACCATGATCAGTACCGGTTTGAAGTCCTTTAAAGATCGACCACTAAATATTTTGATGTTAGTTTTCGACTAGGGAGATAACTTGCACCTCTAGCTTTCATACCTGCTCGATTGACGCGGTGTTTCAAATTTGGCATATAACGTGAATAAAACCCGCCATGAAATTAGTTTAGTTTTAATAAGAAAACAACCAAAAAAACATAGAAATTTAACAAAACTGCCAAGATTTAGTTCAGAAGGGAATCTGTTTAAACTTGTTTTGCATATCAGCATCCAATCACCACGCAATTATAAACAAAACCACTCGAACGCTTTCTAGCAAGCAAGTTCCATTGAGGCCGGCTTTCATCGGGTATCCAAGAGTTCAATTCTATTATCCCCTCAGAAGAAACCTGGGGGCTACCTATAAAAATGAGCTGATCACCACAGGCCTGAAAACCAAATCCCCATCCGTTCATAGGGCGTGCTATTTTCGGCAGCCCACGCACTCTGACCCAAATATTTCGACGCTTTTCATATTTCTTGACTTCTTGTTGTTCATAATCCGCTGCATATAATTCATTCTTTACAACCGCCAATGAAGGTGGTGCTTTGGTCGTCGCAGGTGCATCTTGACCCCCTGCACCAGTTAACACCGGAAACATATTTGGAATCTCGGTCCAAGTACCCGCTTTCAAATCATAAACTTCCCCACAAGCCAGCTCGCTAATGTCTTCGCCTAATCCACCAATTACGTAAAACTTAGACTCCATAAATACCCCTTAACACATTTTTCTTGGTTTATTCATGTTAGGCAAGGTAACCCAAGTCTCGGAATCTGCATTATAAAGCTCAGCCGAGCTCAAGATGCTGCCTGTTGGATCGCACCCTCCGGCTGCAATAGCTAGCTCACCAAGACTTGCGGACCCAAACAGACATCTAGGTGCATTGGTCTTGGAACCAGGTGACTATGAGTTGGTTAAGATACTACATTTATACACTTCATGTGTGTCTATGTCTCTACCAAACACCAGCAGCTCAGTGCCTACAGCTAAAGCTTGTTTATCTGAAATCATGAAACATTTGCTGCAGTCCGTGGTAGGCAGGCGCATCCACCTACGGTGGCTCGGGTCAAAAGCCTCCCATTCCAAAAGATTACAGTAAATATAAACCCAATGTTCTCTAATACACCTTAACTTTCTTAGCTTATAAAGCTCACCACCGCGAACCAGCGTCCGAAACGCGTGGTTCAATGAGGCGATCGAACCATAATCTGACCTTGAGCAGTGCAAGAGGCAGTTAATGGAAAGTTTTCGGCCTAATTGATTAATTAATGAGCTAGTATGTGATTGATCATCTTGTTCTTGTTTATCTGATGGGCCAGATTCTGAAACATTATCATGCCTCTTGATGTGCCCTAAAACATGATTAAACTTAAATAGGAAAATATGAAAGTTATAAATAAAGGATAATACTTTAAAGTGATAACCCAAAGCTTTTTCTAGTGCTTCCAACACCAAGCTCATTGTAGGACGATCTTCTGTTCGTTTCTTCAAGCATTGATAGGCGATGGTTGAGAACGTACTCAAGGAATCAGAAGTCATTTCATTTGTAAGATCAGGATGGATCATCACATGCAATGTTTTCTCCTTGTAATGTTTTTTTTGCCATTTTGACAGTAAAACGACTGTTGCCAAGATTTCTGGGAACATCTACAAGCTTTCCAAACAAGACTTCAAACAACACAACCCCGAAAGAATAAACATCAGATTTTTGTGTGATACCGCAACCATATAGTATCTGTGGATCAACATATCCCATTGTTCCACAAGGAGTAGTGAACATGACCGAATTGGCTGAATTCGTAAGAGCTATTTTAGACAATCCAAAATCTGAAATCTTGGCATTCCAGTTTTCATCCAAGAGGATGTTAGAACTCTTGATATTGCGATGGATAACTCCGTGTCCGGATCCAATCTCATTATGTAGGTACCTCAACCCACGAGCATCACCCAGGCAAATCTGAAGACGACGGATCCAGGACAAGCAGTGGCGGACCTAGGAAATTTATTCATGGGAGGCGAAACTTTTTAATACTCACTTGGCTATCGCTATATAACAGTTTTTTTTGTCTGGTTTGGGTGTGGTTTGGGTCGTGTCATGTCATATTGAAAAAAGATGATCACCCTAAATTTTATATAATTAACAAAAGTATGTCAAACATCATAATTAGTGACGAAATAGAGACTTTTAACCAGAGAGCACAACCTTTTTTAAAATAACATATAATAATAATAATATATCTTTTACAAATGAAAGTAGATAGTAATAACGTAAAAGAATATATTAAATAAAAATCTGAACATTATAAAATTAAAATATAAACACCAAGAAAGAAAAAATAAATAAATGAAAGGTAAAACTGAGATAAAGTAAGATAATTAATTTAAGTATTTTTAATTATAATATTTCACATTAAAAAGATAATTTTTTGAAGTGGGGATTTGACTAGAAAAGGTATGTTGATGCACACATAACTGTTTCCAGTCATTGTTTGAGTGGATATTATTAAAAAGATGGGATAAAACCCAAACTAACATAAAATAAACAACTACATGTACATGTCTCATCGTTTTCTTTACAACCTCTAACCTCATTGTAAATAGTGACACACTAGAGGACTAGAGAGTCACATTATATGCTATTTATTTTTTAATGAACTAGTATATAACAAACTTCTAACTTTTCCATGTCTAAATTTTTTAATGGAAATTAAATACTTGTGATAAAAGTTGTATAATTTATACAATTAACTAATTAAGTAACAAAATAATCACATATATTGTAATGGTATATGTATACTTAGTACTTATACTTGACTAAAAAGTTCATATTTTATTTCACTCTTAATTGTTGGAAAGGAGAACTAAAGGTGTAGACTACTATCATGCGTATATACCTTATTATTTAGTTTATTACAAACTGTACAAATCAATTGAAAAGAAGAAAAAAGGTTCAAATGAAATTTAGTATACTTTAGGGGTTTAAATGGTCAATTGTCACCAAAAGTCATTAAATGGTAACTTTTGTCATTTTCCTATATTATCTTTATCTTCTTCATTTTGTTTCCCTGCAACAAGAAAGATGCTCTCATCTCTCACCATGGCTATAACTCATTAAAAATAATTCCTTGTATACTTATTTCTCTTTTTTTAGTGGTTTCGAAAGCTTAAAGGGGGCGATTACAAAATTTCATGGGGGGCGCTCAAGATTTTTACATATGTCTAACACTATATTTTTTTAATCTAAGGTGGGCAGCTGCCCCCCCCCCCCCCCCTCAACCCCCCAATCCTCAAGCTTTAGGTCCGCCTCTAAGGACAAGTCTTTCCTACGCAAAAACTTGTCAACACTTTGGTTTGCTTCATATTTGTAAACCAAGATCTTCTCGCCAGATTCTCCACAAAATCCGATAAGAGAGACAAGGTTTTCATGTTTATGCTTTGAAAGCAGTGAAATCTCCATCCCATATTCACGATCTCCTTGTCCGTGCACACGACTCAACCGCTTTATAGCGAGCATGCCATGCTGTTCTGATTGGCCTCGGTACACTAAGCCGAATCCATGGTTTCCAATGAAGTTTGCTTCAGCAAATTCGTTAGTTGCCGACGATATCTCTCTGAGAGCAGTGGCGGAGCCACATTCAAAACACCGGGTTTGGCCGAACCCGCTTCATTTTCGGTTTTATATATAACTTATAGGTACGATTTAATGAGCGAACCCATTCTTTTTTAGACGAACGAACCCGGTGTCACGAAATCTCTGGAAACATTTCATTGTTAGCGGTTGAAAAAACAAAAACTTGAATTTTAGAGAGAGACAACGATGTTGTTTTCTTCAGCTTTGAGTACATGTCATTTAATTTTAAGGAATCCATAGAGAAGAAGATGGTATAAGGGAAGTCTTGTCAATTTCTTTGTGCTCACTGAAGAGATTACCTAGGATCCAACCCAATTCCAGAAGCCCAAGATAGCAGAGCCCAATCCCAGAAGCCCAAGGCAGCAGAGCCCAATTCCAGAAGCCTAAAGCCCTCCAAGACAAAGACAAGTCAACGATTGAAGGGTCCCTTTTGAGTCTGGAGCATCAGGACGGGATGACGCATGTCTGAGGCAAAAGGTGTAACATCCCAAAATTTCGAATAATAATTTATATATTATTTCTTATAACGGAAAAGTTTACTCGAGTTAGTAAATACATAAATAATAATAAAGAGGGCAAGATAAGTAAACTAATTAGATGAGTTAATCATGGACTAAAAAGGAAAGATGGGCCTTAGGTCTATGGGCTTAAGGGAGTATAAATACCCCTTAAACCCTAAATCTTTCCATTTTTATCCAACTTATCCATCTTATTCTCTCTACACCTCCCTAACACACACAACCCTTCCATTTCGGCCGCAAGGAAGAAAGAGGAGATCCAAGATCAAACGAGCATAGGTCTTTGATTTACCTTCATTATTCAAGCTAGACATACAATCCAAGTTCTTAATCAAGCTAGCCGTGACTTACCAAACGTCTAAAGGTATGTGCTTTAACCTTAAAGGTTACGTTTTTATGAACGGTTAGCCATGAAAATTTAACATAGACTAGATCGGGTCTAGATAAATCATGAAGTTTCAAACTTGATGATTAATATGGACGTAAAGGAATCATGGTTAGATACGGTCCATTAATGAAACCCTAGATCTAGCTTAAAGAACATTTTTAGGATTTAAGGTTCAATCTTTATGACTAGGATGGGTTAGATCTTGAATCCGCGAGGTTAACGGGTTGATAACGAACTTAAAACGGTTAAGGAAGATTAAGGTTTAAATGATTAATAGATAAAAAATATATATATATGAACTGGATGCATTGGACCTGAGATCTCGGCCTCCTTGAGTTCTCGGCCAGGGTGAGATCTCGGTCGGACCAGAGTTCTCGGTCAAGGTAGGTTCTCGGTAACCCGTGTTCTCGGTCAACGACATGCGTTCTCGGTCAAACATGGATTTCGGTCAAACTCTAGTTCTCGGTCAACAGGGGTTCTCTGTTTAGAGTCCTCGGCTGACCCAGTTTTCTGTTTGGGCCTGATCCTAGTGGGCCTAAGTGCTTTAATGGACAGTTTGGGCCTGACCTTACTGAGTCCACAAACTTTAAGTCCATAATCCATCAGAACTAAGCAAGCCCAATTTAGAAAAATATTTTAAAATGTCAATGAAAAATGTGTTAAGACAGTCAATGAAAATAAAATTTTTTCAAGCTGACCTGGCAGCTTAACCCCAGCCAGGGGCTCTGCCCCTTGGACCCCGCTAGGGGCTGCCACCCATAGAACCCCGCTGCCAGGGGCGCTGCCCCCGGACCCCCGTTCATTGTGGGTTATATAAAGATAGAAATACGATATGGGTATTAATAGTTAATTAATACATGTGAATATTATACAGTTAGCCGTGCACAGCTCAAGAAAGGGATTACGGTAAACGGTGAACGTAACCGCATTCAGGTGAGTTTCTAGCCCCATTTCCTTGTTATGTTTTCGGGGCTGTGTGCATATTCGATGCGATAGTTAATACACTTACCTTAACTGGTAAGTGTATGCCTTATATGGTTTATATGTTATGTATGTATATCTTAAATGTAAATGAAAGCTTGTCGGTATGTGAACGATCTTCGGATATTGCACATGCTAATAAGGGAGGTATGTTTATGATAGATGAATGTGTATGATAAATATATGTACAATATATGAGTATGTATGAATGATTAAAGAAAGTATGTATGTTATGGGTATGTAAAGACGGTATGTACGAAGATGAAGAAAGAAGGGCCGGACCCTAATAATATCTGAGATAGAAGGGACCAGACCCTAATAATATCTGAGATAGAGAAGTAAAAAGGGACCAGACCCTAATAATATCTGAGATAGACAAGAAAGGGATCAGACCCTAATAATATCTGAGATAGACAAAGGAAAGAGGGACCAGACCCTAATAATATATGAGATAGAAAAGGAAAGTAATTTATATAGTATGAAAGTATTAAAGTACGAACGTATGTATGACTTATGTAATAAAAGTAAATTAGTAAAGTAATTATTATGTATATTCGGATGCATGATTGAAGGTAAGTGAATGTATTGTATGATGTATGATTAACTAGAACTCACTCAGCGTAGCTGACTTTTAGTATGCACGCAGGTGAGTAGGATGCGTCAGCTGGCGTGAGTGGGACAGATGGCAGAAGAATAAAAGTCTAGCATCTGAAGATCTGCTATGTTTTATAAGTTATGTTTTGATTTTGAAAAGACAAGAAAAATGTTTTAAGACATGTTTATGATTTGATATGTAATGTTTTATGAAAGTTTTTATATTCCGCGTAAGTTTTAATTAATTCTGATATTTAGAACTGCGTTTATGAGTAAATCCAACGTCCAATGTGAGGCACCGGTAACGGGGCCTTACAAAAGGGGAAGTGTCCAGCGGACAATAGAGGGAAGCTTGCTCAAGTCAAGAGACCACGGATAAACCACTGGATAATAGGATACACTCTAGGATAACGGTCAAGGGGAGAAGATTCCCTTGACTCCCTATATGTAAAGGGATTTGTATATTGTAAAGGCAAAATAATAAGAAACCCGGAACACATCTTTCACATCAACCATCTCTCTAATATTCATAAGAAACTTCTTATAATCAAGTATCCACTCACATTTTCTATATACTATCGCTTAGATTCATCTGAGGTTTTTATATTGGCGCCATCCGTGGGACCTCTGCAACTAGGAAGTCCCACACCACGGTTTCGAAGAAAATGGTTGATCAAAATCTAGAGCAGAATGTCTCGGGGCTTCAGCCTGGGACAGCACACGGAAATGAGTCCACAGTTATAGGGGCGAACGAAGAAACGAACCTGCAGAACGTACGAGACATGGAGGGTCCGGTCATAATAGAAGATGAGACGGAGAAAGAGGGCGCGAGGGGAGAGCGGGAGAAAGACCCCGCCTCCGGGGAAAAATGGGAGATAACTCCAGAGTTCATACGGGCTCATAGAGACGCGCTCAGGGCCTGTTTGGATGAGCAAGAAAAAGAAGAGAAACTCGCGGCAGTCCGAACGCACTTTCTGTTTAATACCCCAAAGTCCAAGAATGAGGAGGAGCCGGAGAAAACGACTGATAAAGACCCCGGAGTCCTTCTAGAGTCGCTTGTAACCCTTCTATCTTCGGTCAAAGGTAAGGAAAAGTCCATACCCAGCACCCTAGATGCTCCCTACCGTCCCTCAGATACCTCTGACGTGTCAAAATTCACCCGACGAATAGCCGAGGCTACCCTGCCTCCGATACCACGATACCCCTTCATGGTAGATAAGTACGACGGGACGCAAGACCCCGAAGACCACCTACATGCTTTCAGAGGTGCAGGCATGGTCAGTGGATGGACCATGCCAGCGTGGTGTTTGATGTCCCCCAGACTCTCACGGGAGGAGTGAGGGTATGGTTTGATAGTTTGGAGCCGAGGTGTATAGATAACTACGAGGAGCTAGGGGGAAGTTTTTAGGGAATTTCAGCCAGCAGAGAAAAGCCATTAAAACCCTAACGAAATCCTGCATATCCGGAGAAGGGACGAAGAGAAGGTGGAATAGTTCATGGACCGGTATGTGGCCGAAAGCATGAACATCAAGGGTGTCCCAGAGATTATTAAAATTAGTGGGTTCATAAATGGTGTGAGGTTTACCCAGCTCACGGAAAGCTAGGGGAAGACTTTCCCACCACCTTCGACCAGCTAATGGATCGGGTTCGAGCCTTCGTCAGGGGGAAAGAGATACAGGGTCCAAGCTGCGAGAATGGGAGACCAAGAAGGGGGGCCCTAAGCCGTTAGGGGGCAAGATCCTGGGGAGTGCAAGTCCAGGTAAGATGCGAGCACCATTTGATAGAACCCGGTTCACCCCATATAGACCTCCCGGGAATCATTCGGGGTATATACCCTCCACTACGTATCATCCCCCTTGATTCCCCAGCATCAGACCCGAGGGGGGTAGGTACCGACCCCCACACGGAGGAAAGGTGAGCCCGGTAGAAGAGGACGTGTTGGTAGCTGATAAGGCCAAATATCCTGTCAGAACACCAGGCCCGTTTAAACAAGCATATAAACCCAACCCATCTGGATATTGCAATTATCATAAGAGCACCGGGCATACCACAAAAAATTGTGTTCAACTAAAAAGATTATGGGAAGCGGCCTTAAGAACCGGGCAGCTGCCTCCCCCGGCTAAAGAACCGCCACCCAGAATAAAGGAGGAAGAAGGAGACAGACATTTCTTAGATATGATACGAAGAAGAGACGAGGGCGACGGAAGCCCCGGGAGACCCTACACGGCTGTAAGAAAGGAGTTTCCACTGATGAATACGGCGTGGATGAAAGCTGAGGTCCATTTCCCCGGCATAACAGAAAGTGAGGCCCGGGAAATGCCATTGAACGTATCGGCTAGCATAGCCGGACATCGAGTGGCTAGAGTGCACGTCGATGGAGGCAGCGGGGTAGAAGTGATGTACGAGCACTGTTTCCTTAGGTTACAAAGGGATGTCCAGGAAAGGCTGGAAGAGGATATATGCCCGTTAATGGGATTTTCCAGAAAAGTAGTAGAGCCATTGGGATCCCTCAATTTACCATTCATACTTCGAGATGGAGAGAAAACCCGGACAGTATGCCTCCGTTTCTCCATAGTCCGAGCCCCGTCCATGTATAACGTCATTCTGGGCAGACCAGGTATGAAGGCGCTCATGGCGGTCCCGTCTACGGTGCACGGATATATAAAGTTTCCAACTCCCGAGGGAATAGCTACCGTTCGGTCGTCCACGGAAATCATAGCTAGTGTCAACAAAAAGACGCAAGGAAAGAAAGGAGTGGAGGAATGGGTACTCAACGAGGAGCATCCTGAACAGACAGTGAGGATAGGGTCGCAGCTATCCGATAAAGGAAAGGCAGGTCTAAAAGAAGTGTTGCTGCACAACGCAGACGTATTCGCGTGGACTCACAATATGACGGGGGTCCCACGAACATTGGCACAACACACATTGGATGAGTTCCACTGGATGGAACCTATCAAGCAGAAAAGAAGAAGTTTAGGGCTCCAGAAGAGCCAAGCAGTCCGGGAAGAGACCGCCAAGCTAGTGCAGGCAGGAATAGTAAGAGCGGTCAAATACCCGCGTTGGATAGCGAATCCAGTGATGATTGCCAAAAGCGACATCAGCTGGCGTATGTGTATTGATTTTAAAGATTTGAATAAAGCCTGCCCAAAGGACTCCTATCCTCTCCCGGAAATTAAAAAGAAGATAGAATCCCTCGCCCAATATCCACTTCGATGTTTCCTGGACGCGTATAAAGGGTATCACCAAATCCAAATGTACCCCCAAGACGAAGAGAAAACCGCTTTCTACACAGACGAAGGAACCTTTTGCTACACCAAGATGTCGTTCGGTCTTAAAAATGCTGGAGCTACATACCAGCGGTTCATGGACCGTTTGTTCGATCATCAAAAAGAAAGGAACGTGGAGATCTCTATGTGGATGACCTGGTCATCAAAAGCACGGATGAGGGAAGGATGCTAGACGATATCAAGGAAACTTTCAACACCCTTCGACAAGCCAACATGAAACTCAACCCGAGTAAATGCTCATTCGGGGTGGAGGAGGGAAAGTTCCTAGGGGTTTTCGTTACCAAGGAGGGATTTCGGGCAAACCCCGAGAAGATAGAAGCGTTGGCCCAGATGCACCCACCCAAGAACATCAAAGAGGTACAGAGGCTGCAAGGGAGGTTGGTCGCCCTGAACCGATTCCTCTCGAAAATCGCAGATAGAACCCTTCCGTTCATGGCGGTGCTAAGAAGATGCATGAAGAAGAACAAGTTCTACTGGGATTCGGAAGCAGATGAGGCCTTTCGGGAATTAAAAACACATCTTCTATACCATCTCTCTAATATTCATAAGAAACTTCTCATAATCAAGTATCCACTCACATTTTCTATATACTATCGCTTAGATTCATCTGAGGTTTTTACACTCACAAAATATATGTCTAGACAAATATTGTTTTCGTTATAATAATATATGTAGCACCGTATTTTATTTAATGGTCGTCATCATTGATCTATATTTATTTTTATTATTTTTAACGGCTAAATATTATTAAAAAAACTCCAATGCCTAGCAAGAAGCTAGAAATGAATGAACGTACAACACCAAACTTCAAAATTTTCTAATTGTACAATTTCACAAACTCGCCCAATCAAGTTTCTCTCGTTGCCCCCTATTTTTATCCATAAAAAATTCTGATTTCCTCCATCATCATTAAAAATATTTGAACTAATTGTATGTGTAAAGGTTATATGAACAATGATTGCATTTTTTATATTGAAAATAAGTTCTTTCTGATAGTCGCGGTCGAAGATTTTGTGATTCGTTTTTAATACATGAAAACGTGTATGAAACAATTATAATATGTAAACATTATTATTTAATTTGACTTTGTATGTTATTTTAATGTTTACGATGTACTTTGGTTATGGTTGTGATATTGCAAGTTATTTATTTGGCCGAATGACGGTCTTGGCCCATCCGGGCCCGAAAACTTTGACGACGAAAACAAATTCCAACACCAAAAAATTTCGAGCTCATAAGAAAAGATTTCTGACTCCGCTACTGTCTGAGAAATTTACCAGAGAAAGACATGTTGATTATGATCTTATTGTTAGAAAGGTAGAGTTGTGCTATAATGTTGTTTTCAGTAGATATTCATTTTTCTTATTGTGGAGAGTGGAGATAATATATTAAAAGCATACAGAATATTATTCTGTTAAATTTTTTTTTCTCGTGAGTCTCGTAAAGATTAACCTGTTCGTATTCGACAAAATTGAATACCTCTTATATATTTTTCAATCAACGATATTGTTTTCACACTTGAATTCTGGTGAAAATTTGTTGGATAAAGCAACATTCAACTTATTTTCGTTAGCAATATTGCTATTATAGTACACTTTCAAATTTTTTGTTCTAATATAAAAAGTTGGTGATCCATTATAATAATCCAAACACAGAAAAGTTTTTGAAAAATTAAATAATATAAACGAATACGCATAAAACTACTTTATTTTGAAAACAGCTTGGTTTTTGTAATATTTATTGAAACACTTACAAATTAAAGTTGAGAATATGAAAGAAACAATTTTGAGTATACCTTGGGCTTAAATCTAGTCTTAGGAATATGTTCTTGCCATTCTTGGTTAATCGGAGTATACGATTTCATATCGTAATCCAGTGGCAGATCTAGCCATCTAGGAGTTTTTGTGAGGGGGGGGGGGGGCGGATGGTCTGTTCAAAACGATTCAGGTGAAAACAAATGCGTGTTTAAATCGTGGAAACTAAACTTGGTTTACCTGTTGATTCTAATCATAGAAACAAAAATTGTTTTACCAGTTCATTCGAATCATAGCTAGAAACTAAAACTGATATAACTCGCTTGTTAGAAACTTTCATTTGGAATATCAAAATTACAAAAACCAAAATTTAATAAACCTATTCATTTGATGGGGCAGGCTTAGTTAAAGAGCCTTAATATAAATAAATTGAAAATATAATTCATAAGTAAATGTCGCACCTTATTTAAAATTTTGAGATTTTACTAGTTACGCGCGTGGTCCAAATCAAGAAATAAAAGTAACGTTATAATATTATTATATTTAGCACAAGATAGTAAATTAACCTACGAAGTTTAAAAAGAATTATAGATAGTAAGAAATGCATACTCTTGAGTTTATATAAGATGGTGCATTTTTCTCATTATTAGAATGAAGTTAGTATTAACTTATACAAATACATACACTATTTGGTAGACATAATTAACTATTTTGGAGACAACTAGATGAATAATTTTCATCTTGGATTTTGAAAAAATGATCATCCAATAATCCTTAATATTTCTTAACACTCCTTCTTGTATGACACATTTTCAATTTTGAAGGTTTATATTGAGTGTTGTCTTATTAAAAACTTTGCTAAATAAGACCCGGTGGTAAAAAAAAACCTTTAGCTAAGGGGAAAAAATGTTTCCTCCGTTATTCTCGTAAAATAATCCACCCGAAACCCGTTTTCGACCCAAACATGTTCTGACCCATTTCTACCCGGACTCGTTCTGACTGACCCAAAACAACATTTTTTTTAATTTACTCGTTCCGACCTATTTCCCATTTTGACCCAACCCAACCCATTAATTTGCCACCCCTAGCGAAGATAATAAAGAGCTGACTTGTTGGGAAGTTTATGATTTGAAAGCGGGTACTTGGACTTAAGTGGGCTTGCGCACGTAAGATTTAAATCCCAGATCAATAATCAAACATGAATTAAACAACTAACTCTCGTTTATATTAATCAGAAAATCTAACTCCAAAAACTGATTACAACTCTCAAACCCTAAATCGGGTTGACTTTTGATGAATCCTAACTCGGTTACATCTTGTTCACCATCTATAATGCCTAACTATAACTCGGTTTATATAGACTAACCTAAATTTATAGTCAAAAAATTACCAAATATAATAAAACCTAATTGCAACCTCATAAACCCATTACATCATTAATGAATCCCATAGGCCCAATAGGTCTAACCCAGTCACCTACACGCGACGGACCTATTAAGTTAGAAATTACGTCCAACAATCACCCCCTAATTTCCGAATTGAAACAGGTGGTCTTTGATTTAAACTTGTCTCCATTGACATGCTTGATTCGACACACGATCTTGACCATCTCGGCTTTAGCACTATTCAAGTCCTTCGGATCGAATAACCGGTAAGCTTTGGACCCGGTCTCGATTCTGATATGCACTAAAATCCTCGAACTGTCGTTGAGCGTTTTCAAGTGAGTGCCCACTATCTTTACATACGCCACACAATCGAATACTTTAAGATGTTTGAAGCTTTCAAGAAGTTTAAGGAATTTGTTGAAAATGATGTTGGGAAGAAGATCAATAGGTGATATTGAATTCAACGATAAATCACGACTTTGATTGATTGATAAACACCAAGAGCACAAGGCTTTGATACCAATTCAAGTCCCTGATCAATAATCAAACGATAATTAAACGACTAACTCTCATTTATATTAATCAAAAAATCTAACTCAAAAGACTGATTACAACCCTCAAACCCTAACTCGGTTTGACTTTTGATGAACCCTTACTCGGTTACATCTTGTTCACTATCTATAATGCCTAACCATAACTCGGTTTATATATAGACTAACCTAATTTGCTAGTCAAGACTTTACCAAATATAATAAACCCTAATTGCAGCCTCATAAACCCATTACATCATTAATGAATCCCACAGACCCAATAGGTCTAACCCAACCACCTACACGCGACGGGCTTATTAAGTTGAAAATTACGTCCAACATTGGCATGGCTCTTAGTAAGTTACCAACATCATTCGTATTACCCGATCATGTGTGTCGCTCAGGTCAAACTTTATTTACAAACAATCCTTTTGCTGATTTCGAAATGAAAGATTCCCTACCGAGGGTTAAACATACTCAGCATGTTAATTTTCTGGACGTGGTTTCCGTTACTTGTTTCTTGGTTACCGAACTGGCCCGAACGAGTGGCGTTTGTGTTGGTTAGATTTTGTGTAACAGGTATTCAACATGTTCAGTTTACACTTAACCATTTTTAGGTGGATGTTTACGTGGGTCCACCAAAGGGTAACGACTGGTTCGAGAAACAAACGAGTGGGATGATCGATATCATGTGTTCTTCGTGGATGGATTGGTTTTTCGGTGGTATACAGTTTCAGCTTGAGCACCATTTGTTTCCTAGGTTGCCACGGTGTCACTTGATGTCTATTTCTCCTATTGTTAAGGAACTATGCAAGAAACATGATTTACCTTATGTGAGTTTGTCGTTTTACGACGCAAATGTAACTACATTAAAGACGCTTAGGACAGCGGCTCTGCAGGTGTGTGACCTTACTAACCCGGCTCCGCAGAATCTACTTTGGGAGGCTTTCATGGTTAAGTTAAGTTGAGATTCTTTACTTCTTGTAATAGGCTTTGAGCAGTAAGATTTTGTTATTTGTTTACTACTTGTATATTTGTTTTTTGTAATATTGTTGTAATATGTTTCAGGGAATTGATTTCTAGATATGGTTTAAGAATCTACAAGTGTTATATGATGGTAATATTTAAGTTCAATATTAGTGAGGACTATTCAATACAACCACATAAATATGTCCTACTTAATATCATTTAAGTGCAATACATAAGACATTTATATAGCTACAATACTAATGTTATCATTGGTGTTAATATATTATTATATCCACTATAGGAAACTGACATATCTACTCAGAATCAACATTAGTGCATAACACTTTCCCTTTTTTCAAAAATCAATATGTCTGTCTCTGATAAACTGAAGATTCCTCTCAAAGAGATATCGTCGGCAACTAACGAATTTGCTGAAGCAAACATCATTGGAAAGGGCGGATACGGCTTAGTGTACCGAGGCCAATCAGAACAACATGGCAAGCTAGCCATAAAGCGGTTGAATAGGCAGTACGGACAAGGAGTCCATGAATATGGAATGGAGACTTCACTGCTTTCAAAATATAAGCACGAAAACCTTGCCTCTCTTATTGGATTTTGTGGAGAAGCCGGCGAAAAGATCTTGGTCTACAAATATGAAGCAAATCAGAGTCTTGACAAGTTTTGCATAGGAAAGACTTTTCCTGGATTCGTCGTCTTCAGATTTGCTTGGGCGCTGCCCATGGGTTAAGGTACCTTCATAACGAGACTGGATCTGGATACAGAGTTATCCATCGTGATAGCAAGAGTTCGAACATCCTCTTGGATGATAACTGTGTTAAACTTTTGGCAGGTGAATCAAGAACACGAACACAAGATTTGATCAACACACGATCGACTCTTTTATTAAAAAAACGACTAACGAGAAAAACTTAATAATTGTGATACAATGTATGGTTTAAATAGAGCCCATACATGACTAATCCTATACTAACTCAAATACACAATTTGAATCTAAAACAAATAGGATTAAATAAAATAAGACTAAGTTATCCTATAATAATAAACTAATTATTATATTAATTACTCTCCAAGATTTAGGAGCCTTCAATATGGTTTGGTGTTGAACACGTTTAACACTCCCTCTCAACACCAAACTTCTTCTAATCGTGACACACGCGAAGCACCTCGACTCGAAACAACCTGCGACTCAACTCAACAGGTCACGTCTTCCGGCTTCGACTCAAGTGTTGAATTCCAACACTCCCTCTAGGTTCATACTTGGTAATTCCAAGGTCTTTTATGGTCTCGCAACACCTGTATCTCTTTAGACTTGATTTCTGGTCTCGCCACACGCCTTTACATGAAGTTGCGTCTTGGTTCGTTACTTCTTAATCTACACAAGATCTAGGACATATTCAACTCACCTCCAAACGGCCTTATCACATGCCTTGATCATCTTCAGTGGTCTCCTACGAACCCACTGTTCGTACAAACCGAAACCATCGAGCCCGCTGTCTTCTATTTTGACAGTCCCAAAACCATAACTATGTGACCAATTTTGCCACCGGTTCTAGCTCCGTAAATCATCCCTCGCTGTTGTTAAAAACATGAACCGTTTCTGCCATGCACGTTACAATTTGGTCCCGAAACCGGACCTCGAACATCTGATGTTGTTATCTCGTTTAGACAGCCCGGAAACGCTACCACTCGGACTGTTGGGTCATCGATTCAGCCCACTAAACTACACCGACACATAGAGATTTTATCATCCCGACACACGGTGATGACACATCATCGCGACTGGACACACGAAGTTTCAACCATCCCGACACACGGTGACGGCACTTCATCACTGAAACCTTCAACTCGATGAACACCTAAACAAAGTTGACACACAACCCTATTACACTCCGTTATACTGGCGTACCGAACCACCTTGTAATTCCCTCATCCCCAGTGGTCAACCGCTACAAACCGCCGGTTGCCAAGAACTGATCTTGGTAAAATTCTTGCGCATGTTTGCTAAACTAATTAGCGACACTTTCTATTAAAACTAGAGACGTTTGATCGGATTCTTACTATGGATCAATTAAAACCAAACAAGAACAGTATGTTTGCTCAACCAAGCGGTTCTTTTCCGGTTATTAATTCGACTCACGAATACTTCTATCGGAAACTTACGGCGATCGGAACCTAGACACACCTTTGTTCGATAAAAAACTTACCATGATGGGTTCCGTTCCAAAAAAAATCAAACGTCGATTACCTTTGTTGTATAAACAGGAAGTAAAAGAATGGGTTGGACTCAATTTATTTGAACACTCCATATTACGGCTTGTTAACCCATGGCCAACCTCTTCACATGAGCCAATCAAGATTTACCACCATCATATTTCTTCTCTAACAGCTACGAACATATTGTCACCCTGTTGTCCCAAACGGTACTCCCGCACAACAACGATTGACCCGAAACACCTCACCGTCTTCGTCTATTGTTGTTGTTAGTCTCGCGGTTTCGAGTCTCGACATAAGCCAATTTTTCACGCGTGCCCTCCACCGACGGACACACTCGCCGGTGGAGGCTGCCCCGATCTTCAAAACGCTTCCCGATACGAGCCCTAGGCTCTGATACCACTTGTTAAACTTTTGGTAGGTGAATCAAGAACACGAACACAAGATTTGATCAACACACGATCGACTCTTTTATTAAGAAAACGACTAACGAGAAAAACTTAATAATTGTGATACAATGTATGGCTTATATAGAGCCCATACATGACTAATCCTATACTAACTCAAATACACAATTTGAATCTAAAACAAAGAGGATTAAATAAAATAAGACTAAGTTATCTTATAATAATAAACTAATTATTATATTAATTACTCTCCAAGATTTTAGGAGCCTTCAATATGGTTTGGTGTTGAACACGTTTAACAAACTGGAATGCCAAGATTTCAGATTTTGGGTGTCTAAAATAGCTCTTACAAATTCGGCCGAGTCAGTCATGTTCACGACTCCTTGTGGAACAATGGGATATGTTGATCCGCAGATACTATATGGTTGTGGTATCACGCAAAAATCTGATGTTTATTCTTTCGGGGTTGTGCTGTTTGAAGTCTTGTTTGGAAAGCTTGTAGCTGTTCCGGGAAATCTTGGTGATGATCGTTTTACTGTCCAAATGGCCAAAAAGCATTACAAGGAGAAAACATTGCATGTTATGACCGTTCCTGTACTTGCTAATGAAATGACTTCCGATTCCTTGGGTACGTTCTCAACCATTGCCTACCAATGCTTGAAGAGACGAACAAAAGAGCGTCCGACAATGAGCTTGGTCGTGGAAGCACTAGAGAAAGCTTTGGGTTATCACTTAAGAGTATACTCCTTTATCCAAAACTGTCATTTTGATCTATTTAAAGTTTTGATAATGTTTTAGAGCACACCAAGAGGTATGATAATGTTTCAGATGTCTGCAAATCTATTGTTAGTTTGTAGTTGTCGTATGCATCTATCGGCTCTGCACCATCTTTTAATCTTGATGATATTTTCCATGTATAATACGTAACATCTACCACTTTTTTACAACAGAGTCGGCCCTTAGCAAGGGCAAAAAGAGAGACCCTCTTGGTTCCATGTATATACTTAACATCTAGCACTTTCTTACAAAATTGCAAAGGTTGTATTTTTTGTTCTACACATATTTACATCAGATTTCGTTAATTTGCACAAGTAAACGGTCTGTTAACTAATCTTTTTTTCTTTTTCCTTCATGAAGTCCATGATTCGTTTGACAAACTGAACATATTTCATTGTTTCAGACACGAATCATGTTGGAGGGTCCATCATTTCTTGTCTCAGGAGAGTTACGAAGTCCAAGTGCGTGTGAACAAGACAAGAATAATGAAGGAGAAACAAGTACGACAACCAGGTTGAGAAAATCCAACGAGACAGATAAGGATATTAATCCAGTCATTTCACTTTCACTGATTAATGATCAATCACAATATTCTAGCTCGTTATTTAGTGAACTAGGCCGAAAACTCTCCATTTATTGCCTCTTGCACAGCTCGAGGTCTAATTATGGTTCGATCGTGTCACTGAACCGCGCCTTTCGGACCCTGGTACGCAGTGGTGAGCTTTATAAGCTAAGAAAATTAATGGGCATTACAGAACATTGGGTTTATATTTCCTTTGATAATAAGGAATGGGTGGCTTTTGACCCAATCCACTGTAGGTGGATAAACCTGCCTACCATGGACTGCAGCATATGTTTCATGTGCGCAGACAAAGAATCTTTAGCAGTAGGCACTGAGCTGCTGGTGTTTGGTAGAGACATAGACACACATAAAGTGCATAAATATAGTATCTTAACGAACTCATTGTCACCTGGTTTCAAGATCAATGCACCTAGATGTCTGTTTGGGTCCGCAAGTCTTGGTGAGATAGCTATTGTAGCCGGTGGGCAGGGTTTATCAGGCAACACCTTGAGCTCGGCTGAGCTTTATAATTCAGAGACCGAGACTTGGGTTACCTTACCCAACATGAATAAACCAAGAAAAATGTGTGCATGGGTATTTATGGAATCAAAATTTTATGTTATTGGTGGAATAGGCGAAGATTATAACGAGCTGACTTGTGGGGAAGTTTATGATTTGAATGCGGGTACTTGGACCGAGATTCCAAATATGTTTCCACGGGTTCAATATATGTTATTTTGGTGGTTTGATTTCTTATTAAAATTAAACTAGGAAATTAGGCCCGCGTTTCGCATAGACCAAACTAGAAACGTTGTCTCACTCGAGCAGGTATGAAAGCTAGAGGTAGGGGCAGCAATTGTTGGCACGGCCCGTTTAAAAAACCACGGGTGGTTGGGTTCTTATATAACAGAACTGAACTCTTGGGTACCCGATGGAAGCCAGCCACAATGGAACCTGCTTGCTAGAAAGCGTTCGAGTGGCTTTGTTTATAATTGTGCGGTGATGGGATGTTAACCTCTACATTGTATACACAAAAAGATTTTGAATAAATTTCATCGAAGAACATTATGATTTTGTTTGATCAGTTCTTGAATACTCTCTAGCTGCATTATACAAAATATTAATTATCTAAATCATTCGAATGAAACTGGTTTTGAAATGAAGAACTGTTAGATTAATCGTATACTTTGCCTGGGAACGATCGAACAGTACGTAATCCTCCTTCGAGATGAAGAGAGAACTCAGTTGATAGAGTTTGAATCCAGAGATATGCATGCGTTGACTTTATGGGTCAATGATCAAAATGGTTTTCGAATTTAGAATTGTGATTAGATGTTTGTCTATATTGTAACTTTTTAACGACTATATATACTCCGCTTTCTGCTTTATTATTATTACTGTCAGGCGGGTGGAATAACATGTCACTACACATAATCAACTTAATTTGGCATATAACGTGAATAAAACCCGCCATGAAATTAGTTTAGTTTTAATAAGAAAACAACCAAAAATAACATAGAAATTTAACAAAACTGCCAAGATTTAGTTCAGAAGGGAATCTGTTTAAACTTGTTTTGCATATCAGCATCCAATCACCACGCAATTATAAACAAAACCATTTGAACGCTTTCTAGCAAGCAAGTTCCATTGAGGCCGGCTTTCATTAGGTATCCAAGAGTTCAATTCTATTATCCCCTCAGAAGAAACCTGGGGCTACCTATAAAAATTTTGGCCCCCCGGGACCCTAGGGGCGTCGCCACCCACTTTGCCCATGCTAAGGGGTGCCTTAAAAAGTGCCAGATGTTAAGTATTATACATGGAACTTATCAATATCAAGGTTCAAAAGTATGCAGAATAGATAGATGCGTACGATAAGAGAGACAAGGTTTTCATGTTTATACTTTGAAAGCAGTGAAATCTCCATCCCATATTCATGATCTCCTTGTCCGTGCACACGACTCAACCGCTTTATAGCGAGCGTGCCATGTTGTTCTGATTGGCCTCGGTACACTAAGCCGAATCCACCCTTTCCAATGATGTTTGCTTTACAAATTCATTAGTTGCCGACGATATCTCTCTGAGAGGAATCTTCAGTTTACCAGAGGAAGACATGTTGATTATGATCCCATTGTTAGAAAGGTAAAGAGTTGTGCTGTAATGTTGTTTTCAGCAGATATTCATTTTTCTTATAGTGGAGAGTGGAGATAATAAATTAAAAGCATACAGAATATTATTGTGTTCAAAATTTTTTTTCTCGTGAGTCTCGTAAAGATTAACCTGTTCGTATTCGACAAAATTGAATACCTCTTATATATTTTTCAATCAACGATATTGCTTTCACTCTTGAATTTTGGTGAAAATTTGTTGGATAACGCAACATTCAACTTATTTTTGTTAGCAATATTGCTATTAAAATACTGAAGAGGTAGGTTCCAGCAAAGCCATGTTGGACCCGCAAGACTCACCTTGAAGAGGGACGTCTGCGCAAAGACCAACTGGATCCGCAGGACCCACCATGCTCAGAGAGATGAAGACCTTACACGCAGTAAGCCAGCTGTTCCCGCAGGAAAGCCTCCCTTGGTAAAGTACCCTGCCTGTTCCGGCAGCTGCAGATACAAGCCAAGAAGGAGGGCTACCCGCACTAACAGTAAGGCTACACGCGTAAGGCACTAACTCTTATACTTCAGTAATGTCACCTGAAGAAGGAATGAGCAGGGCGGGAATATTCCCGCCCAAAAAAGCCGGTCTGTACGCTTCTAGAAGATCTTTTGTACTATACCTACCAAGGTATGAACAAATAGACAAGATCTGGCAAAAGCAACCCATGAACCAATCACAGGGTGACAGCTCACCGACAATAGTACGAGGAGCAACACGCTCCAGTACAAAATGTCACTATCAGCCGCTGCCTACCCACCAACTCCCATCGTGGCACGAACATAGCCCGTAGTTGGTGGAAAAGGAATATTATACAGCTGGTCGTACCTGCTTGGAAACCTACCTTCGGCTATAAAATACTCCAACACCTTGGAACGGTATCTTCTCTCTAGCTATTTCTCTCTATATACACTTATATTCAGAGCAATCTGGTCTGATTCTCACGCCGAAGGGTGGTCACAAGAAGGAACCCCCCCCCTTCTCAGTGACGAGCTCACGGTGTCTGTTTTTCAGGTCGAGAAGAATAACCATCTTTGCTGGACCTAACCCTCGTGGGAAACATCTACTTAACCCCCAGATTATCCTTAATCTGCCGGGGTAATTTAGTGTTTCTTTATTGGCGCCCTCCGTGCATTAAGCTAGAACTAATTCTTTTTCTCAGTTTTTTCAAACTTCTGGGAAGATGGTTAAGGTTACTCCGACGCCAAGGCCACCGAGTGACCAAGAAACTCCGGTAACCACAACCCCAGCTACTGGGGGGAACACCGGTGAATACACGATTTTTACGAACACTACCCCGGTTACCCAAGCCGGGGCAAGTGCAGTAAACAATCCTCCCCTGGGATTCATTGATATCCAGGTGGAGAAACAACAGACGAGACTTCCCCAACAAACACTTGAACAAGTTAAAGCTTGGGCGGAAGCACGTCAGAAAGAATTCCAGGCTGAGTTGGACGAACGTTTACGTTCACTCCAGCAGGCCAATGACAAATTCGGAAGCACAAGACAACAGCTCAACATGAGCAACGATTGCGAGTATGTGGATGACGAAGATTGGGAAGAATCTGACAGTCACGCAAACCCTCGTCATAAGGCGAAAGGGAAGCGTAAAGAAGACTTCCACTCGAAGAGAAATTTCGAGGAAACCTTCAAACCAAAGAACACGGGGGGAAACCCACTTGACTTCTCCAAAACTTTCAGACCAACTGTTGCGAATGCGGGAACGTCCAAATTCGCAAGAGACATTGCGGAAGCAATCGCTCCAAAGAGTGCCAAACAGATGTCCAACATAGGCACTTACTATGGCATATCTGACCCGGACGATCACCTGAATAGGATTATAGCGGAGGCAACCGTCAGTAATTGGACGGAACCCACGTGGTTTTACATGTTCCAAATGACGCTCGTCGGGGCAGCCAGAGCGTGATTTGATCGTCTACCGGTCCACCACATCTATGATTGGGCAGACTTCCAGCACAAGTTCAGCCAGCACTTCAGTCAACAAAGAAAATATACTGAAGAGCAGTGGACGATCCTCAACTGCGTCCGAGAGGAAGACGAATCTTTGCTAGACTTCATCACTCGCTTCAACTCAAAGAAGCTAAGTCTGGGCACCATTAGCGAAGATCTTGTTCGCGCCGCTTTCATCCAGGGCGCTGAGTACCCAGAGCTCATCCGCACGTTGACGGGTAAAGATGGCATGCCATCCACGTGGGATGCCATCATGACGGCAGCTAAACGCTTCGCCGAGACGGAGAAGCAACTGGGTAGAAATCTTCCCCAGAGCACAAACCTCTACACGCAGAGAACAAGAGAAAATAACGTCCGTACCGCCCGACAAAATAAGAAGAGGAAGCTTGGTATTTGGCAGTCAAGGATAAACTTCGACACCTCATCCAGCTCTCGCCCTCTCTTAGGCGGAAGGGACAACACGCACTCGTCGAACCGGAATCCCAGATGGACGACACTCACCAAAAGCGTCACCGAGATATTTGCTACCGAGAAACTCCCATGGCCAAAGGCTCCAATAATCCGACAGCGTCATAACGCTGATCAGAGCAAATCCTGTGACTTCCACGGGACCAAAGGCCACGCCACGGAGGAATGCACATCTTTGAAGGATATCGTTGAAACATTCGTCAAATATGGGAAACTCACACACCTCGTTGCGTCAATCAAGAACGGAGGAAGAAATGACAATCGGTACAAAGGCAATGGACGAAAGCCCGTCGACATCAGCATTCACATGGTTCATGGCAACGTCAGAGGAAGAAAACGACGAACAACAGAGCCAAGTGCGTGGAAGGAAGCTGAAGTGCGCTTCCCGCGTGTGCCAGGAGGACCCAACAAAGAAGGCCCCATAGTCATCAAAAGCCAGCTGGGGCACTACATCACCTCCCGCACTCTTGCTGATAACGGCGCTTCATCAACGGTCATGTACAGGCAGTTCTTCGACAAGCTAGACGACGAAGACAAAGAACGCCTAGAAACGGTTTACGCCTCGATGGAAGGGTTCGATGGGAGCACAAACACCCCCTTGGGTATCCTATCTTTCCCCGTCACTCTCATGGACGGGAAGTACTCCCGCACAGAAGACGTGGACTTCGTCGTAATGAGGAAGCCACACCACACATACGACATTCTCTTCAGGAGAGATGGGATGGCAAGATTTAATGCCGTGGTGTCTTCGGTCCATGGCATGATGGGATGGCCAACAGCTGAGGGTGTCGCGATGATCACGGGTATTCCCCAGAATTTGGTGAGCGATAACGGCACCAACTTTGCTGACCAGACGCTACAAAAGTGGCTGAAAGAGCTTCAAATCACCCACACCTTTACTTCAGTGGCACACCCGCAGGGTAATGGTGAGGTGGAAAGAGCAAATAAGAGCATCGTCGACGGCATAAAGAAAAGACTCTTGGAGCATAGATCCGGCTGGGTGGACGAAGTTCCACATGTCCTTTGGGCAAACAGAACGCTAAAAAAAGGCAAGCACGGGCGAAACCCCGTTTAGCCTCACCTATGGTACTGAAGCCATGGTTCCAGTCGAGATCGGTCTACCCTCACCAAGAGTCATAACTCAACCAGAAGACAATGATGCGGAAAGACGGTTAGACCTTATGCTAACCGAAGAGCGCAGAGACCTAGCCGCAGCGCGTGAAGAGAACTACAAGCGACAAATGCAAAAGTACTACAACACGCGGGTGAAACTCTGCAACTTCAATGTCGGAGACTACATACTGCGTAACAACGAGGCTTCGAACCAAGAGCGCCCAGGAAAGCTGGCCCCGGTCTGGGAAGGGCCATACATTATTAAAAAAGTTTTGGGAAAGGGCGCATACCGGCTCGAAAGGCTCGATGGCACCCCATCCCAAGAACATGGAATGGAGCTCAATTACGCAGATGTTACATGTAGATCAATTCCAAACTTGTAAAGAAAAGGCCTAGAGCCACTTCTAATGGAAATGATTCTCCTTATCACATTGTGTTGATAGCCTTACCTTTATACTTATGAACTGACCACACTGATATGCAGGTATTCACTGCATAAATAAGTGAGGGAGGAAGTAAGTCGTTGCGTGTGGAAAGCGGCACAACCGCATAAACACAAAAACAGTAAATATTTCTAAGGGGAAGATGAGGAAAACCTTCACGCAGGTCAGATATAGATAAAGTTTGGTCATCCTACTAAGTGAAAGTGACGGTCCTACCCGCACAATCATGATAGAGGAAACAGAACATTAACCTATTATCTAACACGCGTCGAAAGGTTAACTTATTCAAAACACTTAGAAAATTGCTAAGTTAAACTAAAATATGCATGAGCAAATCATATAATGTCTACAAGGCAAGGCGTTAACAAAACATTTATATTCACAATAAAAGTTGTTCAAACATTACAAAATGGCTAGGTATCTACCCGCCTACAAAAAATACAAATCTATCCTAACGGTTGGAAGGAATCTCAAGATTCAAGCTTCGGGACCACTTCCTCCAAACCCACTTGAACCTGCACCATCAGTCGGTTGCGGCGGTTCGAGGAAAGCTTTGAGAACAGCTAGTCCGTCATCAGCAGCAGCAACTTCTTTCACCTTCTCCACAACCGGATGCGGGAAGGCATCATACTGGTTCACAGCTTGGTCATAGGCAGCTTCAGTATCAACATCGTGTAAAGGAAAATTGGAAGGCAGGATGCCTTTCTCTGCAAATCCTAGACCAAGCAAGAAACCAGCCTTCTCCCCATCCTCATGAGAAGCGTTAAGGGCTGCGCTCATGGCATCATCATAGGATGTGTTCGCGAATATCATGCACAATCTACAATAAAAAATATATATAAAAAACTTTTCTAAGTATAAAGAAAAGCGCAAAACAAAGAAATTATGAAGCTATGCGTACCTGCGGCAACGCTTCTCGTAGAAGCCAATCCTTATTGGATAGAGCTTCTTGAAGGGTAGCTTGAGCTTGATCGCGGGTGCGTTCGGCTTCATTCTTGTTGAGGTTGGCAAGCAACACGTCCTTGGCAGCAGCCTCTTCAACGCCTTTAAGCTTGCGCTCAGTGCGATCAAGCATACCCCTCTGATCCAAGAGCTCTTGTAGCTTCTTGGCATCTTCTAAAGCCAAAGCCTCATGAGCCTGCTGAAGCTTCTCCAGTTTGGCTTTAAGCTCTTCATTCTCAGCGTGCAGAGGCTCAGCAACGGCTTCAGCTTTGGTGGCCCTTTCGGTCGCATTACGCGCAGTTTCCTTGGCTAACCTAAGCTGTTCGTTAACAGCTTGAGTAGCTTTGGAACGGGCCTCATGCCTGGCTTGGATCTCGGCCTCAAGGTCCTTGAAGGCCTTTTCTTTTTCAACAGCGGTGGCGGAAAGCTTCTTGTTCTCCTCCCGTAGCGATCGCACCTGAGCCACCTCCAGGCTACGCGCATTCTTTAACTTATCGTTTTCACGACAAAGTAACTCGACACGCGGCTGCATCCGGGCGAGAAGAATTCGAAGCTCGTTGGACAACCTTCCCTCCTGGTAGCTAGCCATAGCCTCCCCCAGTGCACCGCATGGAGCGGCATGGCGCGCCCAGTCGACGCAGTCTGCAGCCGTCCTGAGAGTCGTGCCTCGGCGGATTTTCCACCTTGGCGCATAGACCTCATTGGAATCTGAAACTGCAACAAAAAACAGTTAAGAAAAAATGAATCAGGAGGAATAACAGGCCAAAGTAACCCCACGCACCTGTAGGGTCGATAACAGGCCGATAGCCGCTAAACCCATCACCTGAACCTAAAGGATATCCTTCCTAGAGGTCAAGGAGATGGGAAGGAGGCAAAGGTTGGACTCCCTCATCAACAGAGGTAAGTCTAGAGGTCCCAACTCTAAACATACCTGAAGAACTGGCCCCAACAGAGGTAGTCGCTGACGCCGAATGTGACAATGCAGAAGCCATTGAGGTAGAGACCATCGGAGAAGAACTCATTTGAGATGAACTCATAACCGTGGTAGCCGCCGCAGATGAGCTCGCGGAAAAAGTCACCGCTGGTCCGGTGAAGGATGTAGTAAAGATGGCACTGACGGCCGGCGGAGATGACGTCATAATGGAACAGTTGATTCAACAGTATGAGCAACTGAACCAGCACCAGAAACAGGCGCAGCCGCCTGGGTCATCGCCTCGGATAGGTTGACCAAACCTATCGTCGTGGGTCCTGAACCGCTTCCTCCCGCACCGCTCTCGAAAGAGGATAAGTCTACTCCTGCATGAAGAAAAACAAAAGATAAAAAAAAAAACAAAGGCGGAAGGAAATGCGGAAAAGGTACACAAAAAAATATTACTTACTGGCTTTCTTGATCCTGAAAGACCTGACAGGCGGAGATAGACCCGATGAAACTGGCCTCTTCGCGCCAGTCACCTTCGCAGCGCTTGGTGGCTCGGAAGTGACAGCCGTTGTCTCAACCTCTGAGACAATGGTCTCGTCACCACCACCAAGGTTCCCCGCCGCCTCCTCACTTTCAGTCTCGGAATCAGACTGATTCCCCAGGTCGACGACGGATGCAACCTTCGCCTTGCCCTTCACGCCAGCAGCCTTCTTCTTCCTCACAAAGAAAGGCCCATCTGCGGATCCCTCATCAGAAGATGACAAAATCAGAGGAATTCCAGCAGAAGTTTGAGCATGAAGAGGACGAGGATTAAAGAACTCCTTACCTGGCCGAGTGGCGCTTAAAACTTCGTGGCCCGGCGGGTAGACCTCTACGAATCTATCCGCCGTCTGCTCCAAAATGGGCAACTCGTTCTCATCGAGATCACGAGTACCCAATCGTGCGGGACCACCAGTCTCCCGCGGATGCAAGAGCGACTGTAAGTCGTTCCCCTCTGAAATAAAAAAGATAATGTTAGAAGAAAATCCTAAACCAACACAAAAGACGGAGCATACCGTAAGGAATAAAGTTCAAACCGTATTCAAGGACGATGGGTATTTGCGGCATCCCAGACCCGGCATCCTTCCACACGCGGCTCATCCCAAGCATCACCATCCCAGACTCCGCGAAGCGAGAAACCGGAGTCTGGATCTGGGAGATCTTGGCGAACCATTCCGTCTCCTGGTAATTGGAGGTGTGAAGGTTAGAGAGTGCCCTCCCATTCTTGAACGTCATCGCGATGGGGACGACGCGAGCGGAGATGTAGAAAAACTCCCGCTTCCAAGAACGAAGACTACGCTCAGTAGCGCAGATCTTCAACCCCTTGATCCGAGTAACAAGGGTATGCCAGCCCTGGATGCACCTCCAGGTGTAGAAGGTCATCAGACGGTCGACGCAGGGCTCGATGTCCAAAATACGGCACACCCATTTGAAATGGCGAACTTTAGCAATCGCCATTGGGTGCACCTCCGTCAAATGAACACCGTGTTTCTCCAGAACACGGTACACGAACTTCGTTAATGGGAATCTTAGATTCCCATATAGGAAGAACGAAGCGTAAACCCCTATCTTGCCCTT